>NC_138768.1:707285677-707495172 GCF_965119305.1 Pelophylax lessonae
GCACACATGTAGGACACCCAACGTTAGAGATGATGTTTTCTTCCAAAGCAAACACACTTTTGCACACTGGTACTGACTAGTATTCCAATGTTTCTCTTCTCCCTCAGTTTCTCTCCATTAGTCAGCTAAAGTCACCCCAATGCTGAGGAAGAGGGGCACAGGAGGGCCAAACAAGGATGTTGTGGAGGCAACAGACATCCTCCTTATCAACTGAAACATCATTGGTTGTTGGGATGCCAGTGTCCAGAAGTTCCTAATGGTGCAAAATATAAACCTGTTGCTTTGTGTAACTATAAGGCAAGCTTCATCCTCCTCCTGGCTTATATACAATTTTTGATTGATTTTTAGACATTTTGCCAAGAAGAAGCTTTAAGGCACCCCAGGGTGTCTGGGCACCCTGGTTGAGAAAGGCTGGTCTATAGTTTTAATCCTGATCATGATAAAGCCTGAATACCGTACCAACCCTGCATACACTCCATTTAATACCAGACATTTTTAAATGCCATTACTGTGAATTGGCCCTTAATCAAGCAGATGTTGGGAGGAGTTGGAATACTGGTTTCTCCTTCATTTTGTACTAGTACATTCCTCTACTAAGCTCACACTTCCTGAATGACCAATGAAAATACTATTTAGATGGCAGAAACTCACCAAACATACCAGTACTCCTGTCGCATTCTGCAGTGTATCGTGACAATAAATAGCAGGAATGCTTACACTTGTAGTGTACAAGGTATTGTGTTACATGTGGTGTATCTGTTATTTACAACAAATATAAAACTTTTTTTTTTGCAATGAAAACAACTTACCAAACAAAATGCTATTATAAAATAAAAATTGTTACATTCTTGAATGCATGTGAATTTATGCATTATTTTCCAAGTAAAGTTCTCTGATAACATCAACGCCAGGTGTTTTTTTCATGACATTAGAACATCTTCATAATAGTTTCAAGCATCTCTAAAAATAATGTGATTTCAAAACTGATATGCCTGGCATTATAAAACCATCTTTATCTAGCTTTGATTTAGCTGCTAGTGGCATGTCACAGGGCTTTCTGTCTCTGTGATGTTTTTCCAAGCGATGAATAATTGACCTGTTATGATTAATCATTGTTTCTGGAGTTAGCAAGAACTAGCCCATCACTGTATGTCTGGCATCCCACTAGTTCCACCAACCTCGCTGGCAAATTACAGTCAGTAGGTGAAAATCCTTGATTATCTCTGGTTGCAGAGAACAAAGTACAAGCAAAAAGATGGCACATTGGGTGAAACAGCTATACTCAGGAGATTAAATTCACCAATTAAGAACCCTACTGTCAAAGATCAGGAGAACAAAGTCATCATTTTCCTGAAGGTTTGGTATGACGTCTGTAAACCTTTAGAATAAAGCCAACCACAATGCCGGGCGGCATTAAACCTCGCCAAGAATATGTTATTTCTAACTGATATCAAAGAGAAGGCTGAATTTTGGAAAACACTGGCATTTTTGTTTAGCATTTTGTTTTTTAGGTACATTTAATTTCAAATGTTAATATATAATAATACATTTAAAGCACTAGAAAGGAATAATACATTAATATTATTTATTCTGGTAAAATAAAAAATGCTATTTCATTAAATGATATACATATTACGACACAAACATAGTGACTACACAGGCAGATTTATCATGCCCAGCTCAGCTAAATTTCTGTTGTATTATACATGCCTTAAAGAATATGTAAACCCAAAATGTCATATTTCTGATATGTGCCTGCTGTACCATGTACTTGTATGAAAACGTTTTCTGTTCTATTTGTATTGCTTCCTTTGAATGAAATCCCTGGTGTTTCTGCCAGTCACTAATATCTCTAGCTGTGCTGGTAACTCAGCCTGCTCTTCTCCAATGATCAGACTTACCTTGACACTCCCCCCCTGCACAGCCTTTCACTGGGAAGCTCAGTGTGCTGTTGCTTCTCCTCCCCCAGCTCTTATGCTGCTGAGAACAGAGGGAATGTAATCACTTACCAAAAAGGGAAAAAAGTATTTATAATGTTTGTTTTTTTATAATAATACACACATGTTTTGCCTTTTATGTCTATTTTAACTGCTTCCAGACCGCTGGCGCTGATTTACTGTGGCAGGGCAGCCCTCCTGCGCGAAATGATGTAAGTCTACATTGGTCGCGCGCCTGCACGGCAGCGGGGACTCCAATGCATGGGGCAGGCGGCTCCGATTGCGGCCTGACATCAGCGATCGTTCTCCGCTGAGAGAGAAGAACGGTCAGCTGTTGTAAACACAGCTGGACATTACATAGTTACATAGTTACATAGTTAGTGAGGTTGAAAAAAGACATAAGTCCATCCAGTTCAACCTATGATGTGCGCGTGTGTTTGCTGTTAACCGTACATTGTGTACCCCTGTATGTTGTGGTCTTTAAGGTGCCCATCTAATAGTTTTTTGAAACTATCAATGCTCCCTGCTGATACGACTGCTTGTGGAAGAGAATTCCACATCCTTACCGCTCTTACAGTGAAGAACCTCTTACGCATTTTAAGGTTAAACCGCCTTTCCTCTAGTTTTAGCGAATGGCCACGTGTCTTGTTGTATTCCCTTACTCTGAATAGTTTGTTCCTTATGCTAGGGTCGCCAGTACAGTATTTGTACATTGATATCATATCCCCCCTCAATGGTCTCTTCTCCAGAGAGAATAAGTTCAGTGCTTGTAGTCTTTCCTCATAGCTGATGTCCTCCATTCCCCTAATTATTTTTGTTGCCCTTCTCTGGACTTTCTCCAATTCCAGCACATCCTTCCTGAGGACCGGTGCCCAGAACTGGACAGCATACTCCAGATGTGGCCGGACCAGAGTCTTGTAGAGTGGGAGAATAATCTCTTTATTTCTGGAATGAATCCCCTTTTTTATACAACCCAGTATTCTGTTGGCTTTGCTTGCAGCGGCTTGGCATTGCATGCCACTGCCAAGCCTGTTGTCTACCAGTACCCCCAAGTCTTTTTCCATCCTAGACTCACCCAGAGGTTCCCCCCCTAGTGAGTAGCTTGCTTTCTGGTTTCTGGCCCCCAAGTGCATTACTTCACATTTTTCAACATTAAACCTCATCTGCCATGTAGTTGCCCACCCCATTATTTTGTTCAGGTCCGCTTGTAAGGTTTACACATCCTGCCCAGAAGATATTGGCATGCTTAGTTTAGTATCATCCGCAAATACTGAGATTGTACTAGATATCCCCTCCTCTAGATCATTCATGAATAAATTAAACAGGATTGGTCCCAGGACCGAACCCTGGGGGACCCCACTTTCCACACCCGCCCAATCCGAGTACTCCCCATTAATCATCACCCTCTGTACTCTCCCCTGGAGCCAGTTCTCTATCCAGGTACTCACCTTATGTTCCATACCTACCTTCCTTAGTTTGAACAGTAAGCGTTTGTGGGGAACGGTGTCAAAGGCCTTTGCAGAGTCAAAATACAACGTTCTTCTCTCTGAAATGATCACAGAGCTCCTGTGGTCCTTCTATATAGGATCACAGGTCTCTGTGATCATTTAACAAGCCCAACCCCCATACAGTTAGAAACACGCCCCTTGGTACACATTTAACCCCTTGATCACCCACAGTGTTAACCCCTTCCCTGCCAGTGTCATTATTACAGTAAGAGTGCATATTTTCAGCACTGAATACTGTAGTAATGTCTATGGTGCCCCCAAAAGTGTCAAAAATGTCAGTTAGGGGTCCGATCTGTCCACCGCAATGTCACAGTCCCGCTAAAAATCACAGATCGCCGCCATTACTAGTAAAAAAAAACAAAAAAAATAATAAAAATGACATAAATCTTTCTTGTAGTTAGTAGACGTGATACCTTTTGCGCAAACAAATCAAAATGCGCTTATTGCGATTTTTCTTTACCAAAAATATGTAGCAGACAACAAATTGGCCTAAAATGTTAAAAAATGTTGATATTTTCATTTTTTATTTTTGGGAATGTTATATAGCAGAAAGTGAAAATATTGTTTTTTTTTTTCAGAATTGTTGCTCTTTTTTTGTTTATAGCGCAAAAAATAAAAAAATGCAGAGGTGATCAAATACCACCAAAAGAAAGCTCTATTTGTGGGAAAAAAATACATTAATTTTATTTGGGCATGGCTGCGCAATTGTATGTTAAAGTAACCCAGTGCCGAATTGCAAAATATGGCCTGGTCATTAAGGGGGAAAATCTTCCGGTCCAGAAGTGGTTAAACTGAATGGGTTGTTTTACAAGGTGAAAGTTTACAAACATTTTAAAACTGAACTCTTGGCAACCCCCCCCCCCCAAACTATTTGCTGGCGTGAAAAAGGAACAAGAAAAAAAACTGCCTAATTGCCCCCTTTAGATAGCTTTAGATTTGCGATTGGGGGGTCCACTCTCCCCTAAAATGGTTATAAACCTCAGTAATGAAATCTGAACAAAGCACATATATCTGCAGTTTTTACTTGTCTCTCTCCAAAGATCTAAGTATTGTTTCCCTCTGGTGCTTCATTCCCTGTAATCAGCATGAGTCAATTTTAATGCGTTTTCCTGATAGGTGAGATCAACTTTGTGTGGAGAGAGAGCTCAGAACACAGCATGTCTATTCAGAACCCAGGTCTTCTGCTGTGTGCGAATGGGAGGGGGTGTTCTTTTCCTCCAATCAGCTTTCACACTGTGTCTCAGACCTTTAACTGCAGTTCTCCACCCCCTCCTCTGTGATACTGAAAAATGCAGAAGGATTTCATCTAAAGTCAGCACTTTTGAAGGGATGTACCAAAGATAAGACTGCAGAAAAACAAATAAAACTTAAGTAGGAGGATTTGTTTAATCTCTGTGTATCATCTGAAGCTATTTTCTTCACTGGGTATATGGGAGGGTTTACATCCACTTTAAGCTACAAAGGTAGCAGTGTAGCATAAATGATCCCCCACCCCCGCATGCGTTTGGGGGGAGTACTTTCTGTTTATGGAAGCGGGTATCCCTCTTTGGATGTGCATGTCATTGTCTGCATGATGTGGACAATCTTATTGTCCATCCAATGCTGGGGTCCTCTCAGGTTCCCAGAAAAAAGTATGCAGGTGATGATGTCAGTGCAAAAGGAGCATCAGGTACCAGCCTGTGCTGAAACATATGCAGAACTAGATTACCTGTCCCTTGCACCCAGAAACAGCACTGGTGAGGGACCTAGACAGTAAACTATAAAAGTCTTCACAAAGTTATTAAAAAAACATGGGTTGAATGGGTTAGAGTTTTTGAATGGGGATAATGTGTTGCCTAGAGATCAACTTCAAAGTTTATTAAACCCAAAATGAAAACTACCCATATCTATGGCACTTCTCCAAACCTGCACCTCCTATTGTTCATTGACCATCCAGATGCTGGCTCCTGTAGCCCATCTTTGCTCTAATGTAAAAATGTAAGGAGATGAGAGTCATTAACTCATGTTGATACTTTATTCTATTAGTGATACCCTATTTTATTAGCAATCAAATGGCTGCATACATACTATATCAATCCAGGGAAAACTAAATTTCCCAAACATATTTCATCCATATTTCAGTGGGGTTGTTCATATGATTCTATCCCTCTAAGCATGCCCATTGGGTGCAGCATGTTTGGGGAGTGCTGTTTCCTCAGTTTACCTGTTCTTAGAGGTGGTAGATGTATTACTTTTCTTTTATAAAGCTTTTTTCACGCGAGGTATATGCATCCATGCCCGTGTGAGCGCAGTATATACCCCCACAGGGATGCACCGGTGTTCTGTGCATCCTCATGCAGACTTTCCCATAGCTGTCAGTTGGGACACAGCTGCTGCTCCCAATCTGACCTTGGTGTGTATGCACAGACTGAACCCACCCAGGGTGCTTAAACCCACATGAATGAGGCCTAAGGCTATGTATATTTTCTAAAAGTACAGATAAATATCTGTTAATCCTATTAATTCAAACAGAAATCTTTTTCTGTGCACTCAACTAATATCTCAAACAATGTTGACCTGTAAATGGTCAATGTGCCGCTCAGACTCGGTAGAAAGGGGGTATGCAAACCAGCAGAGGTGGGGGACTTGAGTCTCATGACTTGACTTGAGTCAGACTTAAGTCACCAGTTTGAGGACTTGAGACTTGCTTGATTAAAATTAATAAAAGACTCGACTTGACTTTGACTTGGTATTCATGACTGGAGACTTGACTTTGACTTGAGACATATGACTCGAAATGACTTTACTTTTTTAAGTTATTAAATATTTGCATTTTCTCAAGATGTGTTCAAGCAAAATGAATGTGCCTGCTATGTTTCTGACACCACAGTCACATAAAACACCTCAGTGTGTTCTGATTTTTAGGACATTGGCTGTTTGGAACAATGGAAATACTTAACATGTTTTTGGGGACTGTGGTGTTGAAACATGACCGGACGAAGGATTTTGAGCTGTTTGGGCATTCAAAGTGTTTCTTTAACCACTTAAGCCCCGAAGAATTTGGCTGCTCAAAGACCAGGCCCATATTTGCGATTCGGCACTGCGTGACTTTAACGGACAATTGCGCGTTCGTGCGACACTGTACCCAAATGAAATTGACGTCCTTTTTTTCCCACAAACAGAGCTTTTTTTTTGGTATTTGATCACCTGTGCGATTTTTTTTTTTTGCCTTATAAACAAAAAAGAGCGACAATTTTGAAAAAATAACAATATTTTTCAAATTTTTTTATATGAAATTCTCAAAAAAAAATGTGAAAATCAGATTTTTTTAACACTTTAGGCCAATTTGTTTTCTGCTACATATTTTTGGTAAAAAAAAAAATCGCAATAAGCGTATTTTGATTGGTTTGCTAAAAAGTTATTGCGTTTACTAAATTTATGTCATTTTTAGTTTTCTTTTTTAAACTAGTAATGGCGGTGATCTGCAATTTTTTTGGCGGGACTGCGACATTGCGGTGGACAGATCGGATCCCTTACTGACATTTTTGACACTTTTGGGGGGACCAGTGACATTACTACAGAAATCAGTGCTATAAATATGCACTGTTACTGTAAAAATGACACTGGCAGGGAAGGGGTTAACTTTATTGGTGATCAATGGGTTAAATGTATCCCTAGGGGCTGGTTCTAGCTGTGGGGGGCGTGGCTTGTGATGTAACCACAGAGACATATGATCCTACACAGCAGGATCGCATAGTCTCTGCTGTTACATCAGGGAGAATGACAGACGGCTGTGTTTACATCAGCCGTCTGCCTTTCTCCCTCTCCTGCGGGAGATCGTGAGTGGCCGGCGGACATCGGAGCCCCTGGTCACACGCACGGGGATCCCTGTGAACGAGCGGAGGTGGGAGCGCGACTAAGGTGGCGCGTTTACCCCCTACAGGCTCCTGGGCGAGCGGCGTAGCCCTACGTTGGTTTGCCCAGGAGCGGCTGACTGCCGCAGTAAATAGTCGTGCGGCGGTCAGCAAATTGTTAATATGCCAAGAAAAAAAGCACTAAGCAGTTTTGTTAATGTTGAAACGTAAAGAAAACCTTTCCTGACCACTGACTTTTAACCGATTTAAAGGTGAAAATTGGGGTAGATCATGTATTGACTTGATTTGTGACTTGACCAAAATAAATGACTTGACTTGACTTGCTTGACTTCTAGCAGGGACTCGACTTGACTTGCTTGCTTTTCGCCACAGTAACTTGGGACTTGCTTGAGACTTGAAGGTTAAGACTTGAGACTTGCTTGTGACTTGCAGATGTGTGACTTACTCCCATGTCTGTAAAACCAGTGTGTCCGCAACTGCTGCTCACAGTGCTGGCAGGGGATGGAGCCCGTCCTGGCTCCTTCAGTAGCTCAAGGGAAGAAGGATGACCCCTGAATGCTGCACATCTGTGTTGTCCTACAGAGATAAGTGGAGTGGCAACCTCACCCTGGACTCTGACCAGGCCACCTCCCAACGTGTTTCGCTCTGCTCGTTTCACTCAAACAATGTTGTCAGCTTTCCCAGCTATATTCTGTGAACTACAATGCAAAGTCACTCTATTTAATGAAGGAAAAGGTTGTGGAAGGTGCAAATAAGTGTTGTCAACCTAAAACACAAATTGTGTTAAAAGGAACCACCATGAAAAATTGGGGATTAATAAAGCTTGACTAAAGAGCCTGAATAAAGAAAAATAATGCAGACACCATATCTATAGACAGGAAAGCTACAATATATACTGCTTGGATATGCTTTAAATAGTCATTCTCATTTTTAATACAAAAAACAAAAGATCACAGAGAATAGTCAAAACGCAGGTAAATATATGTGAACCATTCAGCATGTTAGAACTGACCCCTACACAACCCCAGTTGTCACTATTGTCAAAAATTATACTCAGAACTGTTGCAGTGCTTGTAAATGTCAGAACATGTCACCATTAGCTGGATAGGAACCACTGCTAGCTAGCTAATAACTTAGAAATATTACATTTATTAGCTTATTCCATTCTAAGATAGATGGCGTCACAGACAAAACCATTGCATGGCTGTAAGTTTTCAAGTAAAATCATTAGCAAGCAATGGAATATTTCAGCAAGCTTTTGGAGAATGTGTTGACTGAATATCAAAAAAAGCTATAGTGTTTATACATTCAGAGAGAAAAAAAGTCTTAGATGTAAATTCGGAAACCTCTGAGCAGTAAATGAGGCATTTCTGTTTACCGAAGCTTGAATTCCTCAGTAAGTTCAGAAATAGGCAAATACCAGAATTTTATGAAGTTTTATTAGAATAAAGCATTCCCTTTGAGAGCCCTAAAATTACAATGGGTTGGGAGTTTTATTCTGCATCTTGCACATTTCTATCCAAAGCCAAAAAAGAACATGAAAAGGGTTTTAACTTTTATAATCCAAAAAAGTGTGGAAGTACATTTTATCATAAACTTTGTCTGCCGTGTTCGTTATAATGATGTGGACTCATAAATATTGGTAATACTTCCCAAAGAGTATAATCAGGGTTTTTTTCCTCAGAAAATAGGTGCAGGAACTCAACCACGACCCCCCAAACCCCCCCAACACATACACACACACACACCCTCCAAACCGCATCAAATAGTGACTGTGGTCAAATTTTACTAACAGTGGGAGGATCTTAAAAGGACACTAAATGCCAGGAGTGCATTAACCACTTAAATACCGGGTACTTTTCCCCCTTCCCACCCAGACCAATTTATAGCTTTTAGCGCTGTTGCATTTTGAATGACAATTGCGCGGTCATGCAACACTAGTGGTACCTAAACCAAATTTATGTAATTTTTTCCCCCCACAAATAGAGCTTTCTTTTGGTGGTATTTGATCACCGCAAGGTTTTTTCTTTTTTGCTAAACAAATAAAAAAGACCGAAAAGTTTGAAGAAAAAAAAAGTTTTTTGTTTATATTATACAATTTTGTAAATAGATATGTTTTTTCCTGCACTGATGAGCACTGATGAGGCCGCACTGACAGGCACTGATGAGGAGGCACTGATGGGGTGGCACTAATATGTATCACTGATAGGCGGCACTGATATGCAGCACTGATGGGTACTGATATGTGGCACTGATAGGTAGCACTGATATGCAGCATTGGTGGGCACTGATAGGCACTGATAGGGGGCACTGATAGGCTGCACTGATGGACACTTATAGGTGGCACTGATGGGCACTAGTGGGCACTGATAGGTGGCACTGGTGGCCAATGATGGGCACTGGTGGGCAGTACTGATGGGAAAGGCACTGGTGGGCAGCACTGATGGGGAGGGCACTGGCGGGGTCCCTGAGCCCTGATTGCCATCCCTGGTAGCCATGGTGGGCATCCCTAGGGTCATGGGTGGGCATCCCTGGGGTCATGGGTGGGCATCCCTGGTGGCTCTAGTGGCACCCCCCAAGGGTCTGCACTGGTAATCAATGCTCTGATTACCAGTGCAGACCCCCCCCTGTCCGGAGAGCCACAAATCGGCTCTCTTCTACTCGTGCAGCACCGATCGCCGCTCTGCGCACCGTCAGGATAATACAACCACCTTCCCACCTATAGGGCGGGTGGGAAGTGGTTAAATACCAAGTGCAGAGTTGGGGTGGGGGTTACACACAGAGTGCAGAGTTCAGGCGTGTGCTACATGTAGAATTTGGGGGTGCATTATGTACATAGTGTAGCGTTCAGGAGTGCACTGAATACATAGTTACATAGTTTGTGAGGTTGAAAAAAGACATCAGTCCATCCAGTTCAACTTATGATGTGTGTGTGTGTTTGCTGTTAACCGTACATTGTATACCCCTTTATGTTGTGGTCTTTAAGGTGCCCATCTAATAGTTTTTTGAAACTATTGATGCTCCCTGCTGATACCACTGCTTGTGGAAGAGAATTCCACATCCTTACTGCTCTGACAGTAAAGAACCCCTTACGTATTTTAAGGTTAAACTGTTTTTCCTCTAGTTTTAGTGAGTGGCCACGTGTCTTATTGTATTCCCTTTCTCTGAAAAGCTTGTTCCCTATGCTAAGGTCACCAGTACAATATTTGTACATTGATATCATATCCCCTCTCAAGCGTCTCTTCTCTAGAGAGAATAAGTTCAGTGCTCTTAGTCTTTCCTCATAGCTGATGTCCTCCATTCCCCTAATTATTTTTGTTGCCCTTCTCTGGACTCTCTTCAGTTATAGCACATCCTTTCTGAGGACCGGTGCCCAGAACTGGACAGCATACTCCAGATGTGGCCGGACCAGAGTCTTGTAGAGTGGGAGGATAATCTCTTTATTTCTGGAGTGAATCCCCTTTTTTATACATGCTAGTATTCTGTTGGCTTTGCTTGCAGCGGCTTGGCATTGCATGCCACTGCCAAGCCTGTTGTCCATTAGGACCCCCAGGTCCTTTTCCATCTTAGATTCACCGAGAGGTTTCCCCCACTAGCAAGTAGCTTGCCTTCTTGTTTCTGACGCCCAAGTGCATTACCTTACATTTTTCAAAATTAAACCTCATTTGCCATGTAGTTGCCCACTCCATTATTTTGTTCAGGTCTGCTTGTAAGGTTTCCACATCCTGTATAGAAGATATTGGCCTGCTTAGTTTAGTATCATCCCCAAATACAGAGATAGTGCTAGATATCCCCTACTCTAGATCATTTATGAATAAATTAAACAGGATTGGTCCCAGGACAGATCCTTGGGGGGACCCCACTTTCCACACCCGCCCAATTCGAGTACTCCCCATTTATCACCACCCTCTGGACTCACCCCTGGAGCCAGTTCTCTATCCAGGTACTCACCTTATGTTCCATACCTACCTTCCTTAGTTTGTACAGTAAGCGTTTGTGGGGAACTGTGTCAAATGCAGACTGCAAAGTTCAGCCTTCTTCCACAGCTGCATCCCCTATCCACATCTTACTTTCACCCCTCTTCAACTCTGACCTCTGCATGCAACCCCACCTATACTGCCCCATCTTCTCCACTCCGCCTCCTTAAAAGCTTCACCATCTTCCACATCCACGTTTTACTTTTGTTTCTTTATTAAGCTGAAGCACTCAGCCGGCTCTATTACCTCCCCGTACACTGCAGGGTGCTCCACCTCTCTTACTTGCAGGGAGATCATCCAGTAGGGGTGTAGGCATCTGCACTGCACCCCAGGTGCCTGCATCTCCCTTGTCCCCATCCTGCACTCAGTAGGAGCTGTTCAGCAGATCAGATATGTGGGAGCTGTTGGTAGGCAAGCTGTCACTTGTAAATACAGAAGACTTCTGTATTTACAAGTGATAGTGGTGAGCAGGGAGCAGAGGGCCTGAGCCAGAGGTGGTGGAACTGAGTTCTACCAAGTTCCAGCTGAAAAAAACCCCTGAGTATAATGCATAACAACCATTGCATTGTCTGGGGATCACCTTTACTATTAACCCCCACAGTACACTGCTTCAAAGCAAAACATATACAGTCAGGTCCATAAATATTGGGACATCGACACAATTCTAATCTTTTTGGCTCTATACACCACCACAATGGATTTGAAATTAAACCAAACAAGATGTGCTTTAACTGCAGACTTTCAGCTTTAATTTGAGGGTATTTACATCCAAATCAGGTGAACGGTGTAGGAATTACAACAGTTTGTATATGTTCCTCCCACTTTTTAAGGGACCAAAAGTAATGGGACAGATTAACAATCATAAATCAAACATTCCCTTTTAATACTTGGTTGCAAATCCTTTGCAGTCAATTACAGCCTGAAATCTGGAATGCATCGGCATCACCAGACGCTGGGTTTCATCCCTGGTGATGCTCTGCCAGGCCTCTACGACAACTGTCTTCAGTTCCTGCTTGGTCTTGGGGCATTTTCCATTCAGTTTTGTCTTCAGCAAGTGAAATGAATGCTCAATCGGATTCAGGTCAGGTGATTGACTTGGCCATTGCATAACATTCCGCTTCTTTCCCTTAAAAAATTCTTTGGTTGCTTTCACAGTATGCTTTGGGTCATTGTCCATTTGCACTGTGAAGCGCCGACCAATGAGTTCTGAAGCATTTGGCTGAATATGAGCAGATAATATTGCCCGAAACACTTCAGAATTCATCTCGCTGCTTTTGTCAGAGAGACCAGTTGCATTGGCAGCCATACATGCCCACGCCATGACACTACCACCACCATGCTTCACTGATGAGGTGGTATGCTTTGGATCATGAGCAGTTCCTTTCCTTCTCCATACTCTTCTCTTCCCATCACTCTGGTACAAGTTGATCTTGGTCTCATCTGTCCATAGGATGTTGTTCCAGAACTGTAAAGGCTTTTTTAGATGTTGTTTGGCAAACTCGAATCCGTCCTTCCTGTTTTTGAGGCTCACCAATGGTTTACATCTTGTGGTGAACCCTCTGTATTCACTCTGGTGAAGTCTTCTCTTGATTGTTGAGTTTGACACACATACACCTACCTCCTGGAGAGTGTTGTTGATCTGGCCAACTGTTGTGAAGGGTGTTTTCTTCACCAGGGAAAGAATTCTTCGGTCATCCACCACAGTTGTTTTCTGTGGTCTTCCGGGTCTTTTGGTGTTGCTGAGCTCACCGGTGCATTCTTTCTTTTTAAGGATGTTCCAAACAGTTGATTTGGCCACACCTAATGTCTTTGCTATCTCTCTGATGGGTTTGTTTTGTTTTTTCAGCCTAATGATGGCTTGCTTCACTGATAGTGACAGCTCTTTGGATCTCATATTGAGAGTTGACAGCAACAGATTCCAAATATAAATAGCACACTTGAAATGAACTCTGGATCTTTTATCTGCTCATTGTAAATGGGGTAATGAGGGAATAGCACACACCTGGCCATGGAACAACTGAGCAGCCAATTGTCCCATTACTTTTGGTCCCTTAAAAAGTGGGAGGCACATATACAAACTGTCGTAATTCCTACACCTTTCACCTGATTTGGATGTAAATACCCTCAAATTAAAGCTGAAAGTCTGCAGTTAAAGCATATCTTGTTTGTTTCATTTCAAATCCATTGTGATGGTGTATAGAGCCAAAAAGATTAGAATTGTGTCGATGTCCCAATATTTATGGACTTGACTATATACAAGGTGTGTCCAGAAAGTAATGATAATTATATTTTAAAAATAATTTTTTTGAAAAATCTTAGAATTAAACATTGTCTCCTTCAAAGTATGCACCTTGTGAGTGTACACACTCACATTCATCGGTCAAAAACAGAACAGAATGTGGATGCAGTGAGATCTGTTCTTAACCGTGACCGATGACTCAATATCAGAATGATTGCATAGGAAACAGGAATTACCAAGTAAATTTTTTATGAAATCGTGACTCAGCATTTGAACATGAGAAAGGACACCATTTTAGTAGTGTGGATAGCAAAGAGAGCACTATGCCAACTCTAAAGCACCATCCCTCTTGAAGACTTCCAGGGATGCTATAAAGAAAGGAAAAATTGCTGGGAGCATTGTGTACACTCACAAGGAAACCTTTATAGAGTTGCGCTAATAATGACTAATAATCATACTTAAAACAGTAATTAAATGAGAAAAAGATGGAAAAAAGTCCACATGTGATAAAATAATATAAATCCTTGTTGAATAACAACACCATCTACCACCTTGAAAGTGTAATCCTCTATAGCACCGCCACCACCAAAAGCAGAACTGTTCCTTTACCAGCTCCTATTATTACAGGAGGTCAATATAACGTATGGCTCAATAGCCGTCCAGGGACTTTAGTAGCATCCAAGCATCCTCTTGCGACTCGCACGCCAATCTTCCTTACAGTAATGTCATATGGATGTCACAAAACATAAAAGGCTCCACATAGAGTAAAATTGTTACCACTTTATTTAATAAGCCATTTGAAAATAACACTTACATCAGAACAATATCATGAACGCCTTAAAATCAACAGCACCAGCCGACACATGTACAACAAACTGTCCTCCTGAGATACAGGAATTGCGGTGACATCAGCACAATGCTTATCCCTACGTGTTTCATCATACAATGACATTGTCCAAGGCACGGGCAGTGTGCTGCATCACCACTATATATATTATAACAGTGGCCAAGCCTCGATCTGAGCCTCGGGCGGCCACAGACATCATCATTGCTGGGTCTAGGTCTAACCAAGACAAGCCTCAATCTGAACCTTCGGGCGGCCATGTACATCATTATTAAAAGATCTGGACCTAAACCAAGCCTCACCTCTGATCAAATAAAGGTGGTGCCAACTAAAACAAAAAGTTGTAATTTAAAAAATTCAAACTCTCCAATGAAAAATATAAATCATACAAAGATAAAGGATCACAGCACAAATGTGTGCAAAGGATCCTAGTGGACACATTTCATATAGCTCTAGATGAATGATTCCATACAAATTAGAATCCACAGATAATCTCACCATTTCCCTAATGGGGTTGTGTGACCCTAGTCATCAAGGGTCTCATCTAGTAGGCAAAATGTGTGTAACACTATGTATGGATTTTAAAACAAAGAATATATAATTAGATCAAAACTATGATTTTTTTAAAACAAGAAGCAAATAATTAGTTCAAACCTAACTCATAAAATCTTGAACATCTAAACAGTGGCACAAAAAAAGAGAGAATATGTGCTTTTGCTATGCAAAAGCTCAAGTTGCATGCTTTGAAGGAAACAATGTTCAATTGCAACATTTTTCAATAAAATATTTTTTTAAATATAATTCTCATTACCTTCTGGACACATTTCGTATATATATATATATATATATATATATATATATATATATATATATATATATATATATATATAGTATCTCACAAAAGTGAGTACACCCCTCACATTTTTGTAAATATTTTATTATATCTTTTCATGTGACAACACTGAAGAAATAACACTTTGCTAAAATGTAAAGTAGTATACAAGTGTACAGCTTGTATAACAGTGTAAATTTGCTGTCCCCTCAAAATATCTCCACACACAGCCATTAATGTCTAAACCGCTAGCAACAAAAGTGAGTACACCCCTAAGTGACAATGTCCAAATTGGGTCCAAAGTGTCAATATTTTGTGTGGCCACCATTATTTTCCAGCACTGCCTTAACCCTCTTGGGCATGGAGTTCACCAGAGCTTTACAGGTTGCCACTGGAGTTCTCTTTCACTCCTCCATGACAACATCACGGAGCTGGTGGATGTTAGAGACCTTGCGCTCCTCCACCCTCCGTTTGAGGATGCCCCACAGATGCTGCGCCGTCCGCACCTTTGAAAACGTCATCTGTGACGAAACGTCGTAAGGATACGGCGTACTGACGTCATCCGATCGCGACCAGGAAGTGCGGACGAGCGGAGACCGTCCGGCCGGCGGCCTTGATATACATGCTCCCCATTTCCTCGTTTTCTGTAAGTTTTATTCTTTTTTCTTTAAATAAATCGTATGGTTTTACACTATGGAGGTCTTTTCTTTCATTTGGTGGTGATTACCCTGGCTATATTGGAGTCACTCGCCCTGGAGTCCACTGCAGGTTCCGTGAAGCTCATCATTCCCATAGGCTCATTTACCATCTCCTTAGGGTAAGAGGCAAATCCTATTGGTGAAGGCTGGCGTCCTGTCATACTTGACTCTCTTGTTTTATTTGGCTCAATCTGATTTTTTATCTGGTAAGAGGCGAGTGATATTGGTGGTGGTTATCTACATAGAAGACACTTATTTAGGATTTTCCATTCACATTGGCAAACATATCTCTACACTGTGGTAAGAGGCGACACCGGCTGTCACAGGATTGCACACAATATATGACTGCATGTTTTTCAGCTACCTTTGGTAAGGGGTACCTATAGGTGTCCCTTTTAGAGCATTCTTCTTTTTTCTGATTTTCATACACTGGTGGAGTTCACACTATTCATCCAGTTGTTAGTCACTCACTCTGGTGTATTTGTTCATCCGTTTTGTTGGGTTTTACGCTATTGCGTTTTTATCTTTCCTCCAATTCATTGAGTCTACGCGAGATATTGGTTCCAGTCTACTATCAAAGGGACGAGATTTGCTTCTGAGAACCTCTCTTTGATTTACCAGCTCTGGTAAGCGTATACCCATAGGGAGCTTGTTTGGACACTGTGTTCCTGATTTATATGGACTTTATGGACTTTATTTTCCATTACTCAAGTTAGCGCGACTTTTTATAGAAATATTGCTTGGGGTGTGGTCACACTTGAAGTTGCTGCTGTTCTCCTGTACCATTAGCGCGGTTATTACTTTCTATTTACCACAGATGCTTAATAGGGTTAAGGTCTGAAGACATGCTTGGCCAGTCCATCACCTTTACCTTCAGCTTCTTTAGTAAGGCATGGTCATCTTGGAGGTGTGTTTGAGGTCATTATCATGTTGAAATACTGCCCAGCAGTCAAGTCTCTGAAGGGAGGGGATCATGCTCTGCTTCAGTATGTCACAGTACATGTAGTCTGCTTGACTTTAGCAAACTGTTTGCGGGCTTTCTGGTGCATCATCTTTAGAAGAAGCTTCCTTCTGGGACGACAGCCATGCAGACCAATTTGATGCAGTGCGCGGCATATGGTCTGAGCACTGGCAGGCTGAACCCCCACCCCCTCAATCTCTGCACTAATGCTGGCAGCACTCATACGTTTATTTCCCAAAGACAATCTCTGGATATGACGCTAAGCTTGTCCACTCAACTCCTTTGGTCGACCATGGCGAGGCCTGTTCTTTTTTTTTTTTTAAACAATCATTTTTATTGTTTTTTTTGCATAAGAAAGAAAAGTAGTACAAACATCCGATGAGCATGAACAATAATAACAAGTCTTGTAAAGCTTAGTTTGTAAGGCAACGAGGGGAGGGGGAAGGGGGGGGAGGGAGGAGGGAAGGGGGGGAGAGGGAGGAGAGGGGGGGGAGAGGGGGAGAGGGAGGAGAGGGGGGGGGACATTGCTCCAGACTAGACACAATAAATTCAATAAAAGTCAAAGTGAAGGTCAACTGCCATAACCGATCAATGGCTAACAGGTGAACAGTGGAACTTTGAACAAAGAGAGCTTATGTGACCAAAAAAAGAAAAACAAGCACTAAAATAATACCCAAAATAATACCCAAAATTGAACCCTAGAGTGTACACTAAAAATTACTGCAAAATGTACTCCATGACCCAACTATATTGTGAAGGGGCCTAAAGTAGAGACAAAGGGGAGAAGGACCACAAGGCCGGGCAGGCCCGGAGGGATATGACAGCCCCCCCCCCCCCCGACATCCCAGTGGGAACATATTTGCCAGGGAAGAGGCTGAACCCCACCACGCCGCCAAGCGTCAAGGTCACTGTTGGTGGTACTTCCAATAACGCCAGGATTCGGCGAACTTATGCAGTGAGATGTCGTTTATTGCTAGGGCTTTTTCCAAGCGATAATTATCGTTCACTAGTGAGACCACTTCAGAGAAACCTGGAATCTCCAGTGATTTCCACCTACGTAGGATGAGCGTTCTTGCTGCTAATAGGATATGTACAACCATCTGTCGAAATAGCATTGGGTAGTCGTCAATGCCCAGGTTCAACAGCGCAAGCTCTTTTCTAGGAGGACTAAGAATTCCCGTGCAATCTGCTATACAACAGAAAATTTTCTTCCAATAACTCGTGAGTGAAGGACACTCCCAGAGAATATGTACCAATGTACCTGTTCCTCCGCACTCACGCCAACAGTGGGCAAGGGTGGAGGGGAACAGCTTTGAGAGCCGAAAGGGTGTATAGTACCACCGATCCGTGATTTTGAGCATTAGTTCCCAGTGGGAAGTACAATGTGAGTATCGATAGGTGGACAACAAAGCTCTGGATCATTGGGTCGTGGTAAAGGTGTGCGCTAAATCTTTCTCCCACCTAAGCATTGGCATAGATTTAGGGTTATCTGCAAGTTGGAGGAGGTTGTCGTAGAAAAGGGAGATACCTTTGGTCGGGCATGGGTCTGCATGGTAGTACGCCCAGGGTTTAACGGGAACATGAGCCATCGTTGGAGGGTGCTTAACTAGGAAGCTGTGTATGCGGTGGATCGTGAAGGTCAGTGTAGGAGGGACACTATACTCCCGCACCAAGGAGGCCGGAGAGCGTCGTGCACCGTAGATATAGAAGTGTGAGAGTGAAGTCAGTCCCAGTTTAATTAGTTGGGTCAACTGCAGGGAAGGAAGGTTACATAGTTACATAGTAGGTGAGGTTGAATAAAGACAATAGTCCATCCAGTTCAACCTGTGTAGGTGTGTGTGGCTGTAATCATCTCACATACCCCTGAATGTTCTGATCCTTGAGATGTAAGTCTAAGAGTCTTTTGAAAGCCACCATACTACCCGCAGAAACCACCTCTTGTGGTAGAGAATTCCACAATCTTGTAGCCCTAACAGTAAAGAACCCCCCACGTTGCCTGAGTTTAAAACGCTTCTCCTCTGGAGAAGCGTGGGCAGCCAGGATGGAAACAGGGAGCGACAAGGAATTTTGGGAGTGTCCATCTGCCTGTCTCCCACCGGAGAGAGCTAGCCTGCGCCACGCCATAAGCGAAGACTGAGTCGTGGGTGGCAGCTGAGCTAATGACCAGGGGATCCATAAATCACAGAGGAGAAACAGGCGGAGATCTCTAGTGGAGGTGAGATGGCGTTCGAGTTGAACCCAAGGAAGGGAGTGGGAGGTAGAGAACCAAGTTTGGATCTGAACCAATCTAGTGGACCATAGATACAGGGCCAAGTCAGGGAGTTTAGCACCGCCCAGGGACTTGGGAAGGGACAAGGTGGAGGTAGCCACACGGGCTCTCGCACCACCCCTTATGAAATAACGCATGTTCCTAGAAAGAGCATCCAGCTGTTTTTTGGGAAAGGTGAGAGGGAGCGCTCTAAAGAGATACAATATTTGAGGCAGTATCGACATTTTGTAGGCGGCCATCCGGCCACCCCAGGAGAGTTCTGTTTTGGACATAGCTACCATTTCTTTAGATGTTTTCTTCAATAAGGCGTCTACATTAACAGGGAGGAGGCGTTTGGTGGTGGGAGTGATATGTATTCCTAAGTAAGGGATGGAGACCTCGGTCCAGGGGTAAGGATAGTCTCTCTGAAGATGGTCAGCGTCCCGTTTACTAATACCCATGTTCAATACTAAGGACTTGGATGTGTTCACCTTATGGTAGGAGATTGAGCTGAATTCAGAAAGAATTCTATGGACGGCCGGGAGGGACTGATTTGGATTGGTGAGGGCGATCACGACGTCGTCCGCGAACAGGTTAACAGTATGGGACACGGAACCCACCCGGAATCCCATCACGTCATTATCCGATCTAATGGCCTCCGCCAGGGGTTCGATCATCAAGTTGAAGATTGTAGGTGAGAGGGGACACCCCTGACGGGTGCCATTAGTGATTTTAAACGGATTCGAGGTTGTACCAGCAGTGAGGACCTGAGCTGAGGGACATGAGTAAAGGGCAAGAATCGCAGAGAGTATGCCTCCCGAGAAGCCAATTTTTTCCAACGTTAGTCGCATGAATAACCAATTCACCCTATCAAACGCCTTCTCTGCGTCCAGAGTGAGGAGCAGAGAAGGTGTTTTAGACACCTCCGCCAGGTGGACTAGATTTATGATCCGCCGGGTAGCATCAGACGTTTGCCTGCCCGGCATAAAACCCATCTGGTGATTCCTCACAAGCAGGGGGAGGAAAGGCTGAAGTCTGGATGCCAAGATTTTGGCGTAGATCTTGAGGTCGCTGTTCAATAGAGAAATGGGTCGGTAGTTAGCCGGGAGACTAGCATCCTTGCCAGATTTGGGGATAGTGGTAATGTAGGCGCTCAACATCTCGCTTGGGAATTCAGCTTTGTGGGCGGCTCGATTGAATACCTCAACCAGTTGGGGACCCAGGGTGTCAGCATGAATCTTGTAATATTCATTACATAGACCATCTGGACCCGGTGATTTCCCAGTGGGGAGCAGTCTAATGGCCTTAGAAACTTCAGTCAGGGTAAATGGGGATGATAGGGATTGAAGCTGATCGTCAGTCAGGGAGGGCAAGGGTAGTTTGTCTAAGAACTGGTGAATGAGAGCTGTAGTCGGTTGGGTAGTGCTAGGGTCTCGGGCCAGGTTGTAAAGGGGCCCGTAGAAATCCGCAAATTAATTCGCAATGTCCCGGGGATGGGTCAGTCTGGAACCAGTGGAGCGTTGGGAAAGATGGGAGATCCGCGTGGACACTCTGCGTTGCTTAATCCTTGCTGCCAGAAACTTGCCCGCCCTATTCGCATGCGCATAATATTTGAGCTTAAGCACCCTCAGATGGCGGTCGTAGCGTTCCATGAGGTGGGACTTCAGAGAGTCCCTCACTCGGGAAAGCTGCGAAGCTAGGGCTTGTGTGGGAGAAGATTTGTGTATAGTCTCAAGATCGCGTATCTCGGTCAAGAGAGCCGTGAGTTTGCGACTGTAGGCCCTACGTATTCTAGCAGTCTGTTGAATGCACACTCCGCGAATGACCGCCTTGTGCGCTCCCCAGAGCACCCAAGGGTCCGACACGAAGGGGGCATTGAGGTTGAAATATTCAGAAAGTTGCTCTCGGATTACCTTGCCAGCAGTTGGGTCCTGGAGTACCTTAACATCACAACGCCATACCGACGTCCGTTCCCTGGGCCCAGACTCCTCCAGGACCATCCCAACAGCCGCGTGGTCGGACCACGTGATGTTTCTGATGGCCGAGGAGGAGACTTTGCCCAGTAAAGGGAGGTCAGCCCAGAACATATCAATACGTGAGTACGATTTGTGTCTTGAGGAATAAAACGAATAGTCCCTTTCTGAACCATGTTGGCAGCGCCATACATCGAATAGTTGTTCCGAGGCCAAAAGAGAGCCCAAGGAAAGTTGTCGGCCCCTGGCGGGAACCGAGGTGTCAAGCCCTGGGTCGACTACCGAGTTCATGTCGCCACAAACCACCAGGTTACCGTAAATATCACAGGAGACCTTTTTCATCAACCTAGAAAGGAAGCGTTTTTGGTGGGTATTAGGAGCGTAGACTGCCACCAGGGTTAATAGCATTGCGTTGAAGTCACCCTGAAGAATGAGGTATCTGCCGTCATGATCCTGGGTCAGCTTGCGCATCGAGAAGGCAATCGAGTCTCTCAGTGCTATCAGCACCCCTCGTTTCTTCTCGGCGGCATTGGCAAAAAATAGAGTAGGAAAGTTCCTGTGCGAGAATTTAGGCTGATGTTGAAGCTTAAAGTGGGTCTCTTGGATGCATACCACATCAGCACCACTGTTGCATAGCTCAGTCCACAGGGAGAACCGCTTAACTGGATGGTTCAGACCATTCACATTTAACGATAAGAACTTAATGGTCATGGTATCATCGGAGAAACGGAACGGATCATCTGGACGAGGGCCATGGGTAGTGCAATTGGTTCAATGTATGCAAGTCTTTTAGTCCGACTGGAGCAACACAAAGAGAAGGGGAGGGAAGGCAGGCAGGCTGGGAGTGCCTGACAAAAGATAAAAAAGAGTCTAGGGGCAGGTAAAACCTGCATCAAAAAGAGATGGGCCAGTAGGTCAACAAATCCTAGGCCAGGGACTAGCATTGAGCAGGCATCGGTGGGTGTTCACCTCCTGGTGAGGAGTGTTTGGAACTGGACCTTTTGCGGGACACAATGTGCCAATCATCCGGGAGGCTCTGCGGCGAAGTAGATCTGGAAGACCGCAATTGAGCTGCTGACGGCTCCGGGATAATTCCCCATCGATGCAGAAGGGCCATACCTTCTTCTAGAGAAGCGATCGTCACAGTGTTGCCTTGGTGGGTAATGGATAGTTGAGCCGGGTGCTTCCACTTGTGCACAATGTGATGATTCCTCAGGGCTTTTGTTATGGTGGCAAGGTTCCTACACTTCTGGAGCGTGTGTCTGGAAAGGTCTGGTAGGATCTGGACCTGCGGAAAATCCCCAGGGAGAGCTTGAAGCTGTCTAGAGGCCATAAGAACTCTGTCCTTCATCTGGAAAAAGTGCACACGGAGAAGAACATCACGAGGCAGGTCTTGTGCAATGAAGTGGGGCTTAGTAATCCTGTGGATTCTGTCTATCTCCAATTTGGCCGCAGTTAGGGAAGGGACCAGTGCAGAGAAAAGATCAGTAGCCATTTTACGCAAATGTTGGGGCTGGACAGTTTCGGGGATTCCCCTTAATTTTAAATTGTTCCTCCGGGACCTGTCCTCCAGGTCCGTAAGCTTGTCCTTAATCCAATCAATGTCATCCGTGTGGTCGTTATGAGCTGTGATGAGGGTATTGAGAGATAGAGTGCATTTAGACATGGAGGATTCAGCATTATCTCACCTCCAGCTGCTGCACATCTTGTCTTGTCCGGGTGAGGCTTTGCATTACATCCGTGCAGTCAGCCCCTCACAGGCAAAGTGACGTATGGGTACGTCACTAGCCTGTGAGGCTCTAGGGAGCGAGCGCGCGCCGCCGGAGGCGCGCTCAGACTCCCTCCCGACCCGATGTCCGCCGCTCACTCCTGATCCTCCGGTACAGCGGGAGAAAGGCAGGCGGCTAGTGTAAACAAAGCCGCCTGTCATTCTCCCCTGTGTAACAGCACAGATCATACGGTCCTGCTATGTAGGACCGTAGATCTCTGCTGTTACACAAACAGCCACATCCAATCACAGTTAGAATCACGCCCCTAGGGACACACTTAACCCTTCCCTCTCAAATAAAGTTAACCCCTTCACTGCCAGTGTCATATTTACAGTAACAGTGCATATGTATAGCACTGATTACTGTAGTAATGTCACTGGTACCCCCAAAAGTGTCAAAAATGTCAGTCAAGGGTCCGATCTGTCTGCCACAATGTCGCAGTCCCGCAAAAAAAAAAAAAATCGCAGATCGCCGCCATTACTCGTTAAAAAAAAAACAATAAAAATGACAAAAATCTTTCCCTTAGTTAGTAAACGCAATAACTTTTGTGAAAACCAATCAAAATACGTTTTTTGCGATTTTTTTTACCAAACATGGTAAAAAATTTTTTACCTAAAATGTTAAAAAATTTTAATTTTTACATTTTTTGGGGGGGGGGGGGGGATTTCATATAAAAAAATGTGAAAAAATATTGTTATTTTTGCAAAATTGTCGCTCTTTTTATGTTTATTGCGCATGATCAAAAATTGTACAGGTGATCAAATACCACCAAAAGAAAGCTCTGTTTGTGGGAAAAAAAGGACGTCAATTTCATTTGGGTACAGCGTCGCATGACCGCGCAATTGTCCATTAAAGTCACGCAGTGCCGAATTGCAAAATAGGCCCTGGTCAGGAAGGGGGTAAAATCTTCCGGGGCTTAAGTGGTTAATGGCTGTGTGTTGAGTTATTTTGTGGGGACAGCAAATTTACACTGTTATACAAGCTGTACACTCACTACTTTACATTGTAGCAAAGTGTAATTTCTTCAGTGTTGTCACATGAAAAGATATAATAAAATATTTTTAAAAATGTGAGGGGTGTACTCACTTTTGTGAGATACTGTATATATATATATATATATATATATATACACACAAACCTAATTCCAAAAAAGTTGGGACACTGTACAAATTGTGAATAAAAAAGGAATGGGCTAATTTACAAATCTCATAAACTTATATTTTATTCACAATATAATGTAGATAACATATCAAATGTTGAAAGTGAGACATTTTGAAATGTCATGCCAAATATTGGCTCATTTTGGATTTCATGAGAGCTACACATTCCAAAAAAGTTGGGACAGGTAGCAATAAGAGGCTGGAAAAGTTAAATGTACATATAAGGAGCAGCTGGAGGACCAATTTGCAACTTATTAGGTCAATTGGCAACATGATTGGGTATAGAAAGAGCCTCCCAGAGTGGCAGTGTCTCTCAGAAGTCAAGCTGGGCAGAGGATCACCAATTCCTCCAATGCTACGGTGAAAAATAGTGAGCAATATCAGAAAGGCGTTTCTCAGATACAAATTGCAAAGAGTTTGATGTTATCATCTACAGTGCATAATATCATCCAAAGATTCAGAGAATCTGGAACAATCTCTGTGTGTAAGGGTCAAGGCTGGAAAACCGTACTGAATGATCTTTGGGCCCTTAGACGGCACTGCATCACATACAGGAATGCTACTGTAATGGAAATCACAACATGGGCTCAGGAATACTTCCAGAAAACATTGTCGGCGAACACAATCCACCGTGCCATTCGCCGTTGCCGTCTAAAACTCTATAGGCCAAAAAAAAAGCCATATCTAAACATGATCCAGAAGCGCAGGCTCTTTCTCTGGGCCAAGGCTCATTTAAAATGGACTGTGGCAAAGTGGAAAACTGTTCTGTGATCAGACGAATCAAAATTTGAAGTGCCATGTCATCCGGACTAAAGAGGACAAGGACAACCCAAGTTGTTCTCAGCACTCAGTTCAGAAGCCTGCATCTCTGATGGCATGGGGTTGCATGAGTGCGGGTAGCATGGGCAGCTTACACATCTGCAAAGGCACCATCGATGCTGAAAGGTATATCCAAGTTCTAGAACAACATATGCTGCCATCCAGGCCTTGTCTCTTTCAGGGAAGACCTTGCATTTTGCAACATGAAAATGCTAGACCACATATTGCATCAATTACACCATCATGGCTGCGTAGAAGAAGGATCCTGGTACTGAAATGGCCAGCCTGCAGTTCAGATCTTTCACCCATAGAAAATATTGGGTGCATCATAAAGAGGAAGATGTAACAAAGAAGACCTAAGACAGTTGAACAACTAGAAGCCTGTATTAAGCCCCGTACACACGTACCGATCGTCGGCATACAAACGTTCGTCTTTTCTCCCCGGGATGTCGTGTCTGTTGAAAAGTGCAAAGACTGCCCAAGAATTTTGTCCGCCGACTACAGCCGACTGCAGAAGTGATGTCATGTAATGGTTAACTTTCCCTGTGTTTTTTCTTTTCTGAGCATGCCCAGTCTTGCAAATCTGCGGTCTGTCGGCTGATTTCTGTACTGACTGGCGAACAATCTGCCGTTCTGGTGTCGGCATACAAAAATTTCAATGCTTGCAAGACAGATTCTTGTCCGCAGAATGTGCGCTGACGGCTGTCGGAGGCACCATACTAACAAGCGTACAATCGGCAGATCTTTCGTCCGCCGACGTTTGTATGCTGACGATCGGTACGTGTGTACGGGCCTTTAGACAAGAATAGCACAACATTCCTATTCCTAAACTTGAGCAACTTGTCTCCTCTGTCCCCAGACGTTTTCAGACTGTTATAAAAAGAAGAAAGGGATACCACACAGTGGTAAACATGGCCTTGTCCCAACTTTTTTGAGATGTGTTGATGCCATGAAATTTAAAATAAACGTATTTTTCCCTTAAAATTATACATTTTCTCAGTTTAAACATATGATATGTCATCTATGTTGTATTCTGAATAAAATATTGAAATTTGAAATGTCCACATCATTGCATTCTGTTTTTATTCACAATTTGTACAGTGTCCCAACTTTTTTGAAATCGCGTTTGTGTATATATAGTGGTGTTCCAATGTAAAGCTGGCCATAGATGAGTCAGTTTTTTCTTTCAACCAGAGAGTTGAACAGAAAAAACTGATTCAATTCCCCCATCCACATATTTAAGGTGTGTGGAAGAATTGTCCCCACTAAGCTATAGCCTACAGTGCAAATTAAGTGGCTAGAATCCAGGGACATGCAGTCAGGGGAGGCAGGGGAGAAAGGGGAGGCAGGGGAGGCAGAGCCATGAACATTAGAAAAAAAAAAATGCTCACATTATGAGGGTCGTAGCTGATGTCTTACCCCACCACTGGTAAATATTTAGGGCTCCTAGCACCGTCAGAAGCTGTTTGCAGCAGACTGAGAGGATGAGCTCACAGTGCCTCTGATTTCTTGTCGGAGGCACTGAGCTCAATAGACAGCTTGGAGACTTGGACCAATGGAAAGCACTATTGGTCCAAGCTGTCCAATAAAAATGCTGCAGTGGAGGCTCTCCTCTCACTGCAGTGTCATAGAAGGGGGCATGTGTCTATAAGACAAATGCTTCCTCCCAACCCAGCCCTCTTAACTACAAGGAAAAAAACATGTGATTATGGGTATAAGGTTTATCCATAATCCCATGTTTGTCTCACACAGTTAAGAGGGAGAATCTGCTGCTGCTAAAAAGGTACTTTTTTTTAATAAAGCAAAATAATATATTATTATGCTATATATTATAAAATAATAAATGAGTATTTATCTATTTACTGTGAAATTACTGATTGGAAGTTATAACTTCAAACTTCAGTCATTTGTCAGTTAAGCCTTGCTTGAGTACATTTTTTTTAAAATATAGTAAATTACCTTAAAAACAATATATAATAACTATTTGTAAATTACCTACTTATGGTAATTACCACTTGCTACCCAGGCCAATTCTGACACTTCTCTCCTATATATATATATATATATATATATATATATATATATATATTTAGCAGACACCCTAGGGCACGGGTGGCAAACACAAGGCCGGCGGGCTGAATCCGGCCAGCCAGGCCCCTTCATGCGGCCCGCGGCTGCCTGCCACTTCTGTGTCACTGTCCGCAAAAAATACATCCTCCGGCACCCTCTTAGCGCATGCGCAGCCGGCCGGTCTCCAAGGAGACATCTCCCGCTTCCTCTTCTGGCGGTGCCGCTGTGTTTGTGCGCATGCGCGGCCGGCAGGCCGGGCATGCGCACAGCTCAATCTGCCGGCGCCGCTAGGACAGAGGGAGCGTGAGATGTCGCCTTGGAGACCAGCCGGCCAATCTCCTGCTCTCTCTCCTCAGTCCCTCTAGTGGCGCCGGCTATTAGTGTCAGTGCCTTTTTTTTTCCTGTCAGCTAGCTGCACCCTGAGAGCAGGCCTTTTGCCCAATACACAGGCAGGGCTTGTAACAGAGCAGGGACAGATAGTAAGGTAGGATAATGCACAGATGTGAGAGTTTTTTTTTTTTTTTGGGGGGGACCGGGGTGGGGTGGTGAGGGCTGTGGAGGCAGGTGGGAGGATGGGAGCAGAGCCGACTCCTGAGCCCCGCACGCCAAAACTCGGCACGCAACCCCGCACTCCATGCGCAGCGCACTCCTGAACCCCGCACTCTGTACCCAGCGCACGCCAAAACTCCGCACGCAACCCTGAACTCCATGCGCAGCGCACTCCTGAACCCCGCACTCCGTACCCAGCGCATGCCAAAACTCTGCATGCAACCCCGCACTCTATTCGCAGCGCACTCCTGAACCCCGCACTCCGTACCCAGCGCACGCCAAAACTCCGCACTCCATGCGCAGCGCACTCCTGAACCCCGCACTCCGTATCCAGCGCACACCAAAACTCCGCACGCAACCCTGCACTCCATGCGCAGCGCACTCCTGAACCCACACTCCATATGCAACGCACTCCTGAACCCCGCACTCCGTACCCATCGCACGCCAAAACCCTGCACGCAACCCCGCACTCCATGCGCAGCACATTCCTGAACCCGCACTCCATATGCAGTGCACTCCTGAACCCCGCACTCCATACCCAGTGTACGCCAAAACTCTGCACGCAACCTTGCACTCCGTACGCAACTCTGCACGCAACCCTGCACTCCATGTGCAGCGCACTCCTGAATCCGCACTCCATATGCAGCGCACTCCTGAACCCCGCACTCGGTACCCAGCGCACGCCAAAACTCTGCCCGCAACCCTGCACTCCACGCGCAGTGCACTCCTGAACCCGCACTCCATATGCAGCGCACTCCTGAACCCCGCACTCCGTACCCAGCGCACGCCAAAACTCTGCAGGCAACCTTGCACTCCGTACGCAACTCTGCACACAACCCTGCACTCCATGCGCAGCGCACTCCTGAATCCCGCGCTCCATATGCAGCGCACTCCTGAACCCCGCACTCCGTACCCAGCGCACGCCAAAACTACAGATACCACTGGCCCCTTGAGGGCAACTATACTGCTGATGCGGTCCCCGATGAATTTGAGTTTGACACCCCTGCCCTAGGGAATAAAAGCTGGTCATTGCAACTTTTTATGTCACACGGTATTTGCGCAGCAATTTTTCAAATGCATTTAAAAAAAAAAACTTTCATAAATAAAAAAAAAAAAAATGCCCACAATTAAGATAGGATTGCACAGCCAAAGGATTATAAAGGTTAGGTTTATAAAAAAAAAAAATACTATAATATGACAGCGACTTTGCATATAATTCGCTTTTTAAAAACTTAGTAATAAGAATCTTCCAGGTTCTCTTTTTTTTTTTTAAATCCAAAGTTTATTAAATAACAAACAGAACAAACATTACAGAAAATACAAGAATCGTAGGAGATATAATACTGCAACATCTCTTAACAACAGATACAGTGCAAAGTTGATATACAAACGGTGGGGTAAATATTAATACATTAGAACCCACTTTGAAATATTTTTGAATCACACACCAGCAAATAAGTACAGAGGTCCCTGGGGTTCAATCACCCGGCCGCTAGGCCTTTCCCAAGACTACCAGAGGACAAACCCCACTATCAGGCAACATATGCAAACCTATGACCACCCACGATAAAATAGTGCAGATTTTTGATGGCACAAAACAGGATAAAAAAAGAGAAGGAAGAACCAAAAAAAGAAAAAAGTATAAAGGATAAGTAAAAAAAAAAAAAAAAGGGGGGGGGGGGGAGAAAAGCAAAAGAGAAAAAAATGCCATCAGGAAGAAGAGAAAGAAAAGAAGACAGGTGAGAGTCTCCAAGAGGTCAAATAGAGAGAATACTCTGAACTAGACCCACATGATCGTATCCATCAACAGTTGAGCCGGGGCTAAGCCCGGACAATCTAACCAGTCCTGCCAAACTGCATGAAACTTCCTCAGCGCATTTCTATGGCGGTATGCCAATTGTTCTTGTAACAGAATCGAGTTAGGTTCTCTTTAAAAAAAAAAAAAAAATGTCTGTAACACCACTTTAAGAGCTAATGAATTTAGTTAATGTCAGTTACTATGAACAGTTATTTCCTCTTAGTAAATTGTGTGTTTGTGGAAATGTTTTTAAGATTGTGTTTCACTTCTACCATTACAGCTATTTTCCTCCATATAGACTACGATGGAGATAAAGGATTGTCCTGGAAGCACAGTGGCAAGTGATTTGCACTGGCTGCCCTTTTTCATTTAGACCACAACACTTCCAATATGGGAGTTTGTTTGCGGAGGAATTCATAACTATTTTGTGAATTACTAATAGAGCAAAATATAATAATTTAGAGAATCAGTCTTCATTTGCCTGCATTCATTAGAATGAAATATATAAGCTGTCATATTATTTTTTCAACCCTGCATTTTTCTTTGAAATTATTAAGAAGTGTTGTGTCTATAGGGAAAAGGCCTTTTGTATATTTAATACATTTTGATAAGGTTTTGATAGAAATAGAATATGTGGAAAATGTGGGGATTACAGGTATCCTGTCTTTGGTCTTTGCTTATCAATTCCTTCAGAACACTTTCTGCAGGATAGAAGTTTCCATCAAATTACATTCCCCTGCCAATCACATCTCAGTAAATTCTAGTTTAGACACTGAATCCCTTCTTGATGGAAACTGCTTTAAGCAAGATAACCGATGTAAGTTTTAAAACATAGCTGTTTATAGATTTTGTTTTATCAAAAAAATTGTTTTGTTATTGTTAGTTACAGTGTATATTTTAGTGTTTTGTGATTGCATCTAATTTCCACTGAGACTTTAGGTAAGACAAATAGAAATGGAAGTCACAAAAGTTAGAATAAATCCTTGGTCTACCACAGACAGAATATAAGAATACTTCCAAGGCAAGATTTGTAACCTTTATGCCTTGGGACTTGGTCCAGCCTTGAATCAGTCATATACAATACTTGCCTTCATTTACTTTTCTGTTGGCTACAGCTTTAGTATACAATGAGTTTGCACAAAATAAAATACACCTATATTTATATATGATACATATATCAGTTTTAATTAATTTATTTTATATTACAACATTTAAATATGGATTACTGAGACCCTAAAGAGTATGAAGGCCCATTTTCACAGAGTAAGAGACTTTACCACTTTTTTGGGAAAAACATGGAAAAACGTCTTCAATGGAAAAGTAAAAGGGATAATTCTCACACTCTGATCCTTGCTTACTCATCATTGTACTGAAACTAACCACAGATTTCAATAGGTTCCTTAAAAGAGAAGCTCAGGTTTATAAAAAATAAATATTTTTTACTCACCTAGGTGAATGAAGCACTGGTCCAATGCTGAATCTGTCCTCTGCTGGCTCTGCGCTGAGAACTCTGCTGATCACTCTGCTGATCACTCAGTTCTCCCCTCTGCTCTGAGTAGAGAGCCTGTGACTGACAATCACCGCTCAATGCTCTGCCCCACCAGCACTCAGGCTCTCAGCGACTCAATGAGAGGCTGACCCAGCCGATCCAGGCATCTGTGTGGATCAGGTCTGTAAAGTCAGGATCGATCCAGAGCCTGGACCGGCTGGGTGATTTCAGCCAACAACAGGCTTTAAGCAGAACGAACTGCACTCGGGTAATCAATAGGAAAAGTAGGGCCAAAAAAGTCAGAAGTTTGTAAAAACTGACTGAGAACTCTGGATAATTTTAACTACTTTGCGACTGCTGTTTGTTGGCATGAGTCCCCTTTCAGTAAATATTACCTAACCACTTTTATTACTCCACTCTTCAACCTACCACTTTTACTTGGATTAGGAGCTGAAATTATACAAACATGTTTCCAAGAATTATCAATGGGAAATCTCTGCTCATCATCTGTAGCATAGTGGATCCACCACTGTTCACTAAGAGTCTTGCCCAAAGAACTGAAACAACTCATGCACAGTTATCAGAGAAAAGAGGAAAAGATCAATCAGGTCATGTGGAGATTTTCTAACTAGGTGAAATATCTCTGTGAGCAATTATGATAATTTCCAATTGTGCGCACCCCCCAAGGAGCCGCAAGTAGAAAGGGATCCCCACCCTGCACAGCCAGGCAAACCAAATTCCCACAGTCTCTTCGGAGTCAGAGAACAGTCCGTAACTTTGTTTTTTTGTTGTTTATTGAGGGATAATAACTTGGAAGGGGACTGGAGATTATGGGATGCCCACTTGACTTCAGAACAACTTGAGGGACAACTCTTCCTATATACAGTCCTAAATATGCTCCACTTCTTCCTCCAGAACTCACTTGCTTGCAGAAACCCAGCTGGGACACTTGTGGAAAATCTGACAAACCACTCAGTCACATTTAGACCAACAGCCTGTTATAGGCCCCTTGGACGTGCAGCAAAAGTTCAGTGTCCAGCTTACATTCCTCCTGTGGCTACTAAACCCAGCACCACCTCTTCAGGCACTGCCAACCCACCTGAGTCATCCAGCCTCCCTGAGTCACTAAGGCCCCGCCACACCTGAGCCATTTTCAGCTTGTAAAACGCTAAGCTCTGAAGCTCTAAAATGCCCAACAAGCAAAATTCTATTAATTTCAATGGCCCCTGTTCTTCACATCTTAGTGTTCTGTCGCCTGAAGCAAAATGCCTGAAGCTCAAAAAAGTACCTGAACTTCCTTTTGGTAGATTACAGGTGTTTTTGGTCCCATAGAAATGAATGGAAACGCCGGAATAGCATGACATGAGCATTTTATTGGCATTTTACCGTCGATTTTCAGCCACACAGGTGCTTTTATAGACACACATATGCTCTCCACCCCTTGTTACACACACCCCTTTTTAGAAAGCACATGGTCAGCAAGATGGAGGGCAGCAGTCTCCTGTTGGAAGCTGAAAGCTTCATAGCTTTGGTGAAGCCTGGGAGGAAATCCCTGCCAAAGTCATTGCAGGGTGGTTCAGTTTGGATAAAACCTAGAAGCATGAGAAAGGTAAGTTTGCTATGTTTTCTGCAGCCATGTTTTGCCTTTGGTGTCTGCTTACATGTCTGCATCATTACAACAGCATTTGTTGCATGCATCTGAGCCAGCCATGTAATATCTCCTACATGTATTTCTTGTTTTTCTGCTCCCTGTATTGTACTGTTGTGAAGCTGCACTTTTTTCAGACATGTGCCAGCAATGTAGCCTCCCATCATATTCACCTTTTTTTTTTTTTTTCATTTTAAAGTTATGCCAATATCTGCAGCTGCTGTCATATCAGTGCTGCTGCCGACAGTGGGACATGGGACATGTGGGTGGAGATAACTGCACTACAGAACTCATAAATTGGTGACGCTGTGCCTGGAAGCTGATCTGTTTATATAATAACCGGTTCACATTTCTGCGTGTGGTTGGGGGTGTGGTAATTGTAGCGATTGCCACACCCGTAACCACCCACAGTGAAAACGCACTGCCCTGAGGAAAGATGGAGTGCTGCCATTCATTCTGAATGCCCCCCCCACACACACACACACGTAGAATCGCAGTGCATGTGCGAGTACGCAGGTATCTGCAGATAAATATGTCTACCGCTCCCAAAACAAACTACACTGCTCCCAAACCAAATTTGCAATTGAGGCATAAGCTTTCCCATCACCATATTGTGCATCACATCCCATATTGTATTGCACGTGTCACGTATTATGTAGCTCATGGTTGATTTTCCAACCATGAAAGAAAAGTACAAACTGGCCAATGATTTTCCAGTTGCTAAGTACCTGTGGGAAAAAGAAAATGACATAAGTATTTTTGTTTTTTTTACAGTTGTCATCATAAAAAGAAAATGGGAAATTCTCAAAGATGCCTATATATATAGGAGATAATTCAAATGAGGGAATTCAAAAGTGGATAGGCTGCCAACCATCCTCCCCAGTACATCCATTCAAGGGAGTTGGACTTTTTGAAGCCGGTTCTAGAAATGAGCTGGCAAGTCATGCTCCTTTCAAAGTATCACATATGAAGTACAGTATATAGAAATTCTAAAGTATGTTTCTTTTTTATTTACAGTACCCAAAGTTCCTGGGAAATTCCAGCTGCTGCTCCTGCCCCTCAAGAATACCCTAATGAGAACCCTGATGAGTCTTTGCAAGAAGCCCGCCAGGCAATGCCTGACATGCCGCCAGGGAATCTGGATAACAGCACATCAATGGCAGCTTCTGCAGAGAACACCACCCCTCCATTTAGAGTGGTCACCCCTCTGCCTAGAGTGGTCACCCCTCCACCTGGAGTGGTACAGCGTTCATTGTCAAGGTCCGCTAGAGCAGGATAGATTTAACTGGCTGGTTGACCTAATAGAAGACTTCTCCAAAAGAATGGAGGAAAGCCTGAACGTTTTATTTCTAAAAAGCTTAGACGGGTTTGTGATTCAAGTCCCACAATCTAGCAAGGCTGAAATGCAGACAGCAATGCTAAATGCCATTTTGTTATTTATTCTCAAAACCACACCCTCCCAAATCCCACCCGTCCCATCAACAAGAAAGTACACTACTAGTCCTCCTTATGCTACACCTCAGCACCATGCTCCATTATCATACACATCCGCACCACCACCAGCTCCCTACACAAATTTCCCACATTACCCACCCAGCTGTTATCCCCCTCCTCCATCCTCATATCACCATGCCCAATAGTCCACCAATTTAACTTCCTTCAGCTTCCCTGGATACCTCTTACCCTTCAACTCCCATTCATTCCCACACTCTGCCTTGCATTCCATTCAACCAACTTCCACGCATTCATCTACCTTTACGCATCCCTCTCAATCATTTACTTCAATGCATTCATTACAACCTTCAACTTACAGTACATGCATACTTCACAACAGTCATCATCCATATATCCCTTTGAATATGTTCCTGTCCCACCTACTACATCCTGCTATCCTGCTCCTTCAACTACATCGACCCAAGGAATAAATGATAAATTGCTTAGGGATTGCCCAAGATCCTCACCCCGCACATTTGAGAATCTGTGAAGTTCCTTTTTTATTAGGTTTTGTATGCTGGGCACAATTCTATCGTTGTGACATGGTACATTATCCTGCTAAAAGTAACCATCAAAAGATGGGCACACTGCAATAGGGATAGACATGGTCAGACATAATACTCTGGTAGGCTGTTTAACTATGCTCAATTGGTACTGGGTGCCCAGAGTGTGCCAATAAAATATCCCCCACACCATTAGACCACCACCAGCCTGAATCATTGATACAAGGCAGGATGGATCCAGGTTTTTTGTTTATGCCTAATTCTGACCCTACCATCTTGTTACAGCTGAACTTAAGATTTACTAGAGCAGGCAAAATTTTTCCTATTTTTTATTGTGACATTTTGTTCTGCCTGTGTAAATTGTAGGCTCAGTCTACTGTTAGCTGCCAGGGGGTGGCACCTGGTGTGTTCTTCTGCTGCTAGCGTCCATCTGCTTCAGGGTTCCATGTGTTGTGCGTTAAGAGATGGTATTCTGCATACCGTGGTTGTAACGCATGGTTATTTAAGTTACTGTTGCCTTTTATCATCTGTAACAGTCTGCCCTTTCCCCTCTGACTCGAGGGGGAGAAAGGAGGTGATTCCTAGTGCCGCACATCCTCGGGGTCCTATGGTGGTGTTCAGAGTGGCAACCTCAGCCTGGACGGTCTCCATTCCTCGCCAGCACTCCTAGCAGCAGATGCCGAACAACCCACATACACACCCCACATTACCTGAGCCTGAGCGGCACACCAAGATACCATGGCTAACATTCTCCTCTGACCTCTGACAACAACAAGGCATTTTCATCCACACAACTGTCACTCACTGTTAATTTTCTCTTTTTCGGACCTCTACAAAGTAGATCTGTTTCAAGGTTCAATTTGTTGTACGATAAGAGATGTTATTCTGCATACCGTGGTTGTAATGCATTGCTTTTTTACTGTTTCCTTTCTATTAAACATTTTGATCATTCACCTCTGTCAACAACAAGGTATTTTCATCCACACAACTGCCATTCACTGTTAAATTTCTTTTTCCAGACCCCTCATGAAGTTGTTCTGATATCTGCTACTAATAAAGAATACAGTTAAAATAAATAAGTTGAGTAATTGTATTACAAGATATGATTATGACTTTTAAATATGTTGAGTAATTTCAACCATTCCCGGACTTCCGGTCCTTTGGTCACCGACTCTATGGTGGAGTTGTTTACCTCTATCAGGATATCCGGTTGATCGGACTATAAGAGATGGCGTCAGCACGCCGTCCGTACCTTTGATAACGTCTCCTCGGACGAAACGCCGTTAGGTCACGGCGTGCTGACGTCATCTCGAGAAGCTTATCGAGGGAACGGATGCGCCTTGCCGTCCGGCCGGCGGCTCTACATCCTTCGCTATTTTTCTTCTTTGTTTGTAAGTACACTACCTTATGTGAATAAATCTGTTGGAAGTTTTTACACTATTGGCGCCTTCTCTTTCCTTTATCGGCTGGTCTGGCGTTGCAACCCTGAGAAACACAGTGGCTCAGCTTGTGGCATAGGGGGTCTGAGAGGCCACCTAGGCACAATAAGCGGTACATCGTGGTACTTATCAGTGATTTGCCCGGATTGTCATTGAGACCTTGAAGTTACCTCTCCATTGGGAAAATATACCAAGTGTTATCGAGCATTTTTCTTATGGTCTGGTAAGAGGCTTTATATGCTCTTGGGTGGCTTGCTGATATTGGTGCATGTGGATTCAATGTTCTGCTGGCTTTTCATTTCCATCTGGTAAGAGGCCTTATGTCTGGTGGTGGTTCACCTTTTCTATACTTGGATCGAACACATCTATACAGATCTATCTGGTAAGAGGCTCTACGTTTGGTGGCGGTCCTTTCTTCTGTTTTGATTACATGCCTTTTCACTAGTCATTTTGGTAAGCGGCTGCACAATTGGTGAAGGATTCACAGTATTTGTAGTCCTACACAGTTATAATATTGACAATTTTGTACGGTATCACGCTATGGATTATTATTTTTCCTTCACATGATACACGACCACAACATTGGGAGTTCCTTGCGCTAGAATTCCATTGGATCACCTGGGCACGTGAACTCATCTCATCACATGAATTCTGCAATTTAAAATTGCCGTTCTGGTAAGCACAATTCCTACGGGATCTTTTGGAAGCAGCACAAGATTTCATACATCACTAGTCACTTTATGTTATTTGGGACTTTAAACAGTTGGACATTCATTTGTTTATTTTTTAATTTAGCGCGACTTATACAGTATATAATTTTTAGGGGTGTGGTCACACTTGAAGTCGCAGCTCACTATCTGTTGCCTTTAGCGCGGTTATAACCTTCTTTTTACTTATATAAATAAATAAATGTGTGCATAAATGTGTGTACTACAAGTACACTTTAACCACTTGATCTCTGGAAGGTTTACCTCCCTGACCAGGCCATTTTTTGCGATACGGCGCTGCGTTGCTTTAACTGACAATCTTGCTGCCGTGCGACACTGTACCCAAGTTTCTCAAGGATCCTATCACTAGTGAGTTGTTTCTAGTGATAATATATCTTCTCTCTCTCTCTCTCTCCACTTGGAAGATGCTGCTGGGCCAGCAGCCCAACGTACTGTATATTATTTATGTTGGCCCTCCTACATCTGAACCTAGTCCTACTCTGCCCCTTAGTCAAAGTTTGTGAAGATAAGTAATTTGGAGACAATTACACTACATAAATGTATCCGAGATTTCTGCTCATACTCTAGTTAATTTTAGAAGAAAGCTATGTCTTCTCAATGCGCTGTTAATACAACTTGAGGATATATATGACTGTCCTACCTTATATGTGGACACTTTCTGATCATTACAAAGTATAAGAGAGACAAGAAAAGTTAGAAGAAAAAGCCAGTTAGCAGGTATAGTTAAATATGTCCAATTCTAAGCAGTTTATAAGATTTGAACATAATTAAGATAAATTCTTAGTCTCTAATGAGCGTTCTTTGATGAAAAATGGCTGATAGCATGGAATAACAAGCAGTACTCAGATTCATATCATATAGATATCCGTGTCTCAATATTTGTACAGACACTGAAGCTTGCATACACATATGCAAAAAGAAGCTTTCTTAGATAAATGTCACTTATGTTTAAGGCTAAATTATATCCAAACCAAAAATAAAAAAATTAAGTATAGAAGCTTATCATTCATTAGACATGGTTGCGTTGGTTCTATTTTTCCACTTGCAGATGAGGCCTTTACTAGCATTTATTGTTTACATGTAACAATCTTTCAGATAAGGCCTTTTCTGGCATTTTATGTTTACATGTAACAATCAGTATTTTTTTATTAGAAAAATATCTAAATCCCCCAAACATTATATATTTTTTTTAAAGCAGAGGCCCTGGAGAAGACAATTTTGGATTTTGCAATTTTATATATCACACAGTTTTTTAAACTCAATTTGTTTGGGAAAAAATAAATAATGTGAATGCAAAAAAACACAATACATAACTCAATTTGTTGTAAAATATGATGTTACACCAAGTAAATAGATAACATGCACATAGAAAACATGTCACACTTTAAAATTGCGCACGCCTGTGCACCGGCGAAAACAACGTAAATTTTACTATCCATAGGTGACACTTTAACCACTTGCCTACTGTGCACTTAAACACCCTTCCCATCCAGGCCAATTTTCAGCTTTCAGTGCTGTCACACTTTGACTGACAATTGTGCGGTCATGCTACACTGTACCCATATGACATTTTTATCATTTTTTTCACACAAATAGAGCTTTATTTTGGTGGTATTTAATCACCTCTGGGTTTTTTATTTTTTTACATAAAAAAAAAAGAATAAAGACAGAAAATTTTGAAAAAAAAAAAAGTTTTTCTTATTTTCTACGAGTAAATTTTGAAAATAAATTTTTCTCCTTCACTGATGTGCGCTGATGAGGCGGCACTGATGGGCACTGATAGGCTGCACTGATGGGCACTGATGAGGTGGCACTTATGGGCACTGATGAGGTGGCACTTATGGGCACTGATGAGGAGGTACTAATATGCCGCACTGATGAGCAATGATAGGCGGCATTGATAGGCGGCACTGATGAGCACTGATAGGCGGCACTGCTGGGCACTGAGAGGTGGCACTGAGAGGTGGCACTGCTGGGCACTGAGAGGCGGCACTGACGGGCAGCACTGATGGGCACTGATAGGCAGCACTGATGGGCACTGGCGGATGGCACTGATGGACACTGACGGGTGGCACTGATGAGCACTGATGGGCGGCACTGATGGGCAGCACCATCAGTGCCCACACTCAGTGCCCATAGTGCTGCCAGTCAGTGCTCATCAGTGCCTAGATGAGCAGGCACTGATGGGCACTGACTGGCAGCACTATGGGCACTGATTGTGGGCATTGATGGGGGCACTGATGGCGGGCACTGTGGGCACTGATGGGGGGGCAATTTGTGTATTTTTTTACCTTTAGAAATCAGGGCACTGGTGATCAGTGCCCTGATTACATTGATGTGTGTCCCTGGCGCTGTGAGGCTCCCCCTCCTTCCTCACACTGCAGGCTCTGTGTGAGGAAGGAGCGCCGGCGATGAGAGATGATCTCATATGTTTACATATGAGATCATCTCTCATTGGACGGCTTGATCACGTGGTGAATGGCCATTCACCACGATCTGTGATCGGCCGTGTCCAAGGGACACGGCTGACACAGATTCTCCCCGATGCGCGCTCGCGCTTTAAAAACGGCCTCCCGAAAATTCAAGTCCGCGCTGCAGCCGTATATAGGCTGTAGCGCGGATGGCAGGAAGTTAAAAAGCCTTTATATGCTACAACTTTAGATTTAAAGAGGAAGTCTAGTGTCTAGAATTACTGCCCATGATCAGACAAGGGGAGGTGCTTTCATTTTTTTTTTTAAATATTGATTTTTATTTTTTTAATTTTTTCACTGTTACTTTATTTTTTTATCACTTTTATTGCTGTCACAGGGAATGTAAACATCCAGGTTTCTACCTCTCATCCCATGCCAGCAAAAATATGTTTAAGTGAGGACACAAAAAAGGCTGTACGTGCTCTCAAGTGTGTCCTGACCTTAACCACCTTCAGGATGTTTCAATCTGCTCTGCCTCCCAGGCCCTAAGTTCTGCTATCCCACATAGCCCACATTTCACGTAGGCATGTATGTTCTCCCCCTAGGGAAAGGTTGGGAGTCTAGAGTGGGCCAGGGAAGAAGCTGGTGAAGACTGCAGAAGAAGAGAAAGCAGTAGCATCCATCTTCTGTGCACCTGCTCTCCCCTCTCCTGGGGGAGGGCAAGGGGCCCTGGGGTTCCTCGCCCTAGTTCAAGGAGAGAGAAGAGAAAGGTATGGAGCTGGCTTACCCTTCTGTTTCCCCCATTCTGGATCAGGAAGATAGGCCCATCAAAAGCAGGGACAAGTCAGCCACTGGCAGGGTCCATTACATGACTGAACTCTGTTGTTCTATTGGGGCTGTAGCAGCAAACAGTTGTTTTGATTCTATGGGGATGCGATTCTCTAAGTAGCCTAAAATGAGGTTTGCCAACATCCCTTGTAATTGTATTTATAAGGTTTTTTGGGTCCTCAAACAAGCAAAAGTGGGACTTTATGGGCAAAGAAATATTGTGTTATACAAGTTTATAATAAAACATATTTTATTTTCAAAGAATATCATAAATCAATTTGTAAACCAAATATCATGGATTGTACACATTGGGCTAAAGGCCCATGGAAGTGAAGGTGATAAGAAAGAAAGAAAATGTGACATGAATGTGTCATGTGAAATTGTGACGTCTGATGTTAATTTTCTGCTATCCATGCTTGGAGACACTCCGAATGCGACAAAAACTGGTGCCTTTTTCAAGGATATCACCATGTCTAGAAGATACAATAGTATATAGTTATCTAAGCAGTTGCTCCCAGTGTTCCATATAGGGGCGAAGCAATGTTGTATGTTGCAGACTTAAATTTATTTTTTGTATGCAGGAGTGCCAGATTTATACAGGGAACCTATCTTCCTCCCCTTCATCCCAGAGTTTCAGCGAGAACTCATATGTGATTGGAATGCAGCTGATTCTGTAATTAGGTACATGATTTGAAAATTGTGTCTCTAGTGATCTGTATATACAAAATGGCCGTAGGTTTAGCTACCTAGTGTGCTTTTTATCCACTCACTTGTATGGTTGCCAAGTGCTGCGACTTTTTGTGGAGGTTCCACCACTTTTAGAGGTTCAGGGGTTTCCTGTGCCTGTAATGGGGTGGGGGATAGAGAGAGACTTTTTCTGTCTAACCTTGTTTTCAGTAAAGAAATCCAGTATTGAATTCATCTGGCAAAGATGAAATGACCTTAAGGGCACCTATATTTCAACTAGGCAAAAAGACTTACGTTTGGTGCCTGGGGGTTCTGGTACTAAAAGAGGGGAGATAAGGCTCTACCGATCTGCTGATTCCTGGAGGATGCTCACTCCTACCCTCCAGCGAGGGGAATGGCATCCTCCTGAGTTCCCCGGCGTCTTTATATATAGACCGCACAAGAGCAGTACTGCGCCGCGAGGTGTTATGTGTCATGGCGGCTGGTCCACTGGGTGCCGATGCACATGCGCCAGGGGAGGCTGCTTACACAGCGGTAATAGACCGTCCATCAAGACTAATATATTCAGATGCCACCGACACGGAGAGGAGGAGCCGAGGACCCGGAAGTGAGGGTCACTAGGGGATACCGGATGTTATTGTATGTCCCCTGGCTGCCAATTGCCCCATATATATGTGTATATATACTGGGACTTTCCGTGCCGGGTGCAATCTATGGGTTTGGAGCAGGAAAACATGCGAATGGAACCCATGTATTTTATCCAGCATACCTGCATTTGACAAAGCAAGTGAAGTTGCATGTTTTAAGACATATGACATATAACATAGATGATTGAAATTGAAATACACTGGTAATATCTTTCTTTTTAGAAAGTTGAAATATTCATATTCTTTTGCGTGTTTTGATTAGCAGAAAAATAAATATATCTCTCAAGGAGGGGATCATGTTGTTGGGATGTAAAAGATGGGGGGGAAGGAAAAAGGGAGTGGGAAATGTAAAAAACTCATGAAAAATCAGGCAGAGACTAAGAGGCAAAGCGGGACAGAAAAAATCCAAAAGTCATGACAGAAGAGTTGATATGAAGCAAGTACCAAGGGAACAGGAGAGAGTACAGAGTACCTCATAAGGCGAACCTTGTTCTTCTTTCTTCTGTAAGCTTGATCCAGAGTGGGGAGTATGGAACATGGGTTTGTGTATAAAAATATAAATATGTACATAACAAGCTTAACCCAGGATGGGGGGAATAGGGAAGACAGTGGTGTATGGACATGGGGTGAAGTAGATAGGGGAAAAGGATGATACCTGATTTGTATTGGGTATTTTTGACAGAGGTGCATCTGGCCTGGTCTCAGTTTGTTTTTCTGAGGCCAAGCCCTCTAGCAAGAGGGGAGAAGGTTCTCCGCCTCATTCAGGCCAGAGGGTATCTTTATCAGAGGTTCATGTGGCCTAGTCTTAGTCTGTTTTTCCTGAGGCAAAGCCCTCTAGGAAGGGGCGGAAGCTCTCAGCCTCGTTAAGGCCTGGGGGGGGGATGTTGCCTTTAAATGCCTGATCCAGCGCATTTCGCGTTGGAGGAGTGTCTTGTTCCAGTCTCCTCCTCTTATTGGTATGTGGAGTCTATCCAGGGCCATAAAACTGATCCTGGGCATCCTGTAATTGTGTGCATATGCAACATGTCTCCCTAAAGGGAGATAGAAGTTTCCAAGTTGCATGCTTTGCATGTGTTTACTGACCCTTTTTCCGAATTCTTGCTGGGTCTTGCCCACATAAAACTCGCCGCATTCACACTCCATCAGATATATAACTCCTTGCATCTTGCAATTGACAAAGTGCATGGCTTTGAAAGTCTCCCCATTTGGGAGCATTTTGGAGGTGCACCTACGTATGACTTTGCACTGTATACAGCTGCCACAGGGGAAGGTGCCTTTGTCTTTACATGGGTCCGTTCTTGGGCCTTCCTTATATTCGCTATGGACCAGTGATTCCTGAAGCAATCCAGCTTTTCTGAAAGTAATCAGTGGTTGATTAGGGATAAGGTCTTTCACAGTGGGGTCCTCAGTCAGAATGGACCAATGACTCTTCAAAATGTTGCATATTTGGTAATGTTGGTTAGTGTACCTTATGATGATCCTGGTTTCCTCTTTCTTTTCCGTGGGTCCTATCTTTTCTCCTTTCTTGAACAGAATCTCTTGCCTATCCTTTGCTTTGACCCTATTGAAAGCTTTCCTCAAAGTGGTTTTCGTGTAACCTCTTTGTAGCAGTCGTCCGGTAAATGCGTTCGACTCTTTTTGGAAGTCATTGGGATTGGTGCAGTTGCGTTTGATCCGCAGGTACTGGCTATAGGGGATGGATTTTTTGAAGGTTGTCGGGTGAAAGCTTTCTGCATGGAGAATTGTGTTCCCCGCAGTTTCCTTTCTGAAGAGTGTCGTGTTGAGATTCCCATTTGCGTCTTTATATACCCATGTGTCTAGAAAAGTTACCTTGTCCATACTATATGTCATGGTGAAAAACATATTGTATTTGTTATTGTTCATTCTGTTTAGGCATTCCTTGATAAGATGTTTCTGGCCATTCCAGATGATAAAGATATCATCTATATATCTTTGCCAGAGCATGATGTAGCAGGAGTATGGGGAGTTCATTTAATCGGCCAGGAAGTCCTCATACCCATTGCTACGCCACAGGTCTGTAGGTAGTATGAGCCTGAGAAAGAGAAATAATTGTGGTAGAGTATGAATTCCAACATCTGCACGATGAAATTGTTGAATTTTTCTCATATTTGCTTTGTTGTCCCAGGGCTTGTTTGACTGTCCTAAGTCCTTTCTCTTTTCCTGTAGCTTCTTGATATCTTTGGTTTCTTGTTGGACAAATAGGGCTATAGCCGGGTTTTGGTTCAGGGAAGGAAATGTTTGTGATTTTCTCCTGAAGGTGGGGGTTACTTGGTTCTTCTTCTTCTGTCCCTTAAAAAAAAAAGATCACTTTTATTGCTATTGCAAGGAATGTAAACATCCCTTGGGATAACGATGCAGCATGACAGGTCCTCTTTATGGAGAGATCTGGGATCTAAAAGACCCCAGATGTTTCCTCTACCTTTAAAAGCAAAAGATCAAAAAAAAAAAAATTTTTATCTTTTGCTTTAAAAATAAAAAAAAATAATCACATGTTTACATGGCCTGAGAACTGGAAGTGATGTCGAAGTCGCTCCAGTCTTCCAAGAGCATTGAGATGAGCAGTGGCCATCCTGCCATCGCTTACTGTATCTCTATGGGAAAATCCAGCCGACATCGGATGGTTCCTAGGTTTAGCGATCGGTAACGTTAGCTGGGGAAGCGGCGGGGGTACCTCTCCCGTCCCTTCTAAAAGTGATCCTGTAGTAAATCTGCTGCTGGTATCGTTTTTTTTGGAAATAATCTAACTGCAGATATAACCCCAGTATTTAACCTCAAAGTGGAGATGCAGGAAGAGAGGGAGATGAGGGTGCTTCGGTGGGGGTGGATGGTCCGTCCTAAGTAGCGGTCGGGGGACGGCACTTCAGGCAGCACTTATGAGATGAGAAGCAACTCTAAACGATCATAAGAAAGAGAGAAATGCGCCTCTAAGTGCAATAGTAAAAGGTTTATTATAGAGCACAAGAGGTTAAAAACACTTACAGGATTGTGGTTAAAAGAAGGCATATCATAGAAAAGTCCTCATGCAAGTCGCTTGTCCTTCTTCTTATCTGCGGGAGAGAGTTGTCCAGCAGAGGTCAGATTCCCATTAGATGTGCAATAGCAAGGAGGCAATGAGGCAATAAGGGTCCCGGAACCACGCTGGAATTCACGTGGCCGATGCGGCGTCAGATGAGGACAGAGGGCGGTAAGGTGTTTCGGAGCATGCACGGCTCCTTCATGAGACCTACGCCCATATTTACTAGATGAGCTTATAAGGGGTGAGTGAGAGGAGAAAGAGAGGAGAAAGGGGAGGAGTAAACGCCCAGTAATTAATTGACTGGAGTGGAGATTGTGTTGCGGGGGAAACGCTAGGAGTGCAGCCTGTTGTGGTCATATACACACGTAGATGTTCTCTCTATTTCTTTCTTGCCTGTTTTTTCTCTCACTCTTTCTTATTTCTTTTTTTTTTTTTGTTCTTTCTCCTTCTCCTTCACTGTCCTGCTATCTCTCGCCCTCTCTCTTTCTCTCTCTGCCTATCTTTTTCTCTTTATTCCCTTCCCTCCTCCTTCCTTTTCCCTCATACTCACTGTTGCACTTGTAGCGCCCCCCCCCCCCTCACTCTCCAGAGGCCTGATAGTGACCCCCAGAGATAGGGAGGGCTGACATTCCTCCTCGAGGTGCAGATTACTAGGCATGGTGGGTTGTGAACAAGATAGAAAGATGCGCACCAGTCACTTTTATGCCTACAGAAAGAGAAGTTTATTTCTCACAACAGGAACAAAATGGGAGAGAGGGGTGGGGCACAGGACACCTTTAGTGAAAAAATGGCAGATTGGCTGACTCATTAGACACAAGTGTAGAATAGGCAGGCAGCAGTACAGAAAAAGAGCCTTTAAGCGATGGACTGACCTGGGAGGCAACTCCTCTCCCCTGGGTCCAGTTTCCTATAGCAATCTGTACTGTGTAGCATCAGCTGTCTCCTATGGCAACAGCATGTAACTCATGGAAAGTGCAGGAACTCTGAGGATGATTCTCTCTGGATGCTTTCCCAGGCTCTGCATGGATCCCCAGTCCATGGCAGAGTCACCTCTGGTACTCGATCTCAGGTCTTCTTCCCTTCTTTCACTCTTCCAAGCAGTGTGCAGGCTCTCCCTTCCAGAGCCCCGAGCACATGGTTAGACCTCAGACTTCAGGCTCACCCAGCAGCAGCCGTTCCTTCGCACACCCACCCAGACAGGGGTCTGGGTGGTAAGAGACAGATCACCTGACTTCCTCCAAATGAATGGCCTCTCCCAGCATGCTCAGCTACCAGTGTGATTGGCTGCGAGAAACATACATATTCATAACCTGACTCACTGTAATTCATCACACTAATACCAAAGGTAACAGTGCCACCTACAAATCAGCCAGGCTACCACCTAGCACAACTAAATTTACTAACTACCCTGCTTAGGACATGTGCTGTAAATTACTTACTATTGACCCCCAGCCCTCTATACACTACTGTATGTTGTGGGACTGTCGCTTGTGTCACAGTAAGTAGCAGTATTTTGTGAGTAGAAGGACAATGGCATATGTATAAAGCAAATAGGCACAGGTTCTATGTAAAGGGGAAGCTTGGGCTTGGTTAAAAATATAAACATACATACTCACCTCTATGCTGCAGCACCGGTGTGATGCTGCAGCTGTCCCCCGCCAGTTCTAAGCCTGATAACGGTGCAATCAAATGACTGATTGCTTAGTTCTCAATAATCTCTAAGCAGAGAGTGGTGACTGCCAATCAACGCTCCCTGCTCTGCCCCTGCAGAGGTCACAGGAGTGCTAGACAAGAGAGGGGTGGGTGCAGCTGGCCTCAGCCGAGCTGAGCTGCTTATGAGGATCCCAAAAAATGTGGTCAGGTTACTTCAAGAGCCTGGAGCGGTTCTGTGACGTCAGCTGATTCTGGGTCACAGGACAGCACAAGTATGTGCACTCCTGTGACCCAAGAAAAGAAAAAAGTTTTACCCATACTTTTCATTTAATCATCCTGCTTTAAGCCACTTTCATTGTTGTGTGCATTCTAGACATGGATAGTATTCATTGCATCATGGAATTTGTTACTGCTTTGTATCCCCCAGTGTCCCAGATCTTTCATAATCCTAGTCATGCTCACATTTTGTAACACTGTTTTGGATTATTCATTCTAAAACCAGGGTATAGTTAATGTTTTCATATAACAGTACAATATCTTTCCATTTCCAAAAAATCCGATCCTATGTTTTTTGTTTTTTTTAACATTCATTTTTTATTTGGTTTTGTAAAAGAAACATTAATAAAATAGCAGAGAACCAAAAAGGAAAAATAGCATAAGAATGTTGTATCTTTAGATCACAAGTAATAGTGATTATATAGACCTAATAATAACAAACATAGAAAAACAATATTTGTATTTAAAAATAGAAGGTATAGAATATTTCATAACATTTAATGTAGGTGATATATCAAATCTTCTAGGTGTTTTAAAGGACCATAAAATGGTCTCAACAAGAAAACTCCAATTAACATAATATAACATACATCTGCTCATTATTTTAAATATACCAATTTAAGCAATATGAGAAGTGTGAGAATTTTCACTATTGTCTTTATTTATACGTTTTGAACTAACTGGACCAAGGTTTCCAGGATTCATTAAACATAATGAATCTGTTGTTGGTAACATTTTCTCATAGGTGTAATAGGTCTGGACACTTTCAATAACTTCCTTTATAGTAGGGGATAAATCTTTTTTCCAATGTCTAGCAATAGTAAGTGCCGGTTCACACTTATGCGATGCGGGAAGGCTGCGAATTCGCAGCCTGTTCCCGCATCGCACACGCACCCCCGGCAGTTCACACTGCCATATGCGATACGCTGGGGGTGTCAATGTAATGTTAACGACACCCCCAGTTTGATCGCATATCGCAGTGCGATCGTGCAGTTCGCACAGGATCGGATCGCACAAGTGTGAACCGCTGTGCGATCCGATCCTGATGCGGCTGCAAAAATGCCTCCTGTGCGTGTTTGCTGCGGGTGCGATGCGAATTTAGCCATACAAACTGTATGGCTAAACTCGCACCGCACAGCCGATCGCATGTAATGTCAGAGCAGTGCACTCCGATATTACATGCGAACCCGGCACTCGCAGAAGTGTGAACCGGCACTAAGCCTGGATGCTAAAAGTATATGTGTTACAAGAGTACGATAAAGAGCTTGGTAAGAGTCTTTAAATCATTAATAGTGAATGTAACCAATTTCTAAGTTTAAAGTGTTACTAACCCCACAACAGTAAAATCTGTTTGTAGATGCAGAATAGCAAGCTTTTTATAATCACTGTGTAACTTAAGTGATTACTCCTTTGCATTGTGTAAAAAGGCTGTGTGATCCTGTATGCACAGATCCTCCCTCTGCACGGTCACTCCGGACAAGTTTAGATAAGACACAGTAAGTGTAGTTCAGCTGCACATGCTCAGTTTGGTCTCTATTGCTGGAAAGAAAACTTCCTGGTTTGAGCTGAGCTATTCAGGTCACATGGTATTAACATCACACATGTGGGCATGTATACATATCCTATGTGACAGCCCAGTCCCTCCCTCCTCCTCCATGCCCAGTAACTAAAAAAGAACAGAGTGGATGGGATGTCGCATCTTGATTGATGGATGATCTGCCTTCCATAAAAGCATGAGGACACAGGCTGTAGTGGATTTCAAGAGGTAGCGAAATCTCCTCCTACATAAACACTCTGGACTCTGATCCTGCAGTGTATCACATGACGGCAGTATACAGATCAACTAACAAGGTATATAGCTGCAGTATTTTAATGTAAAAATATTATTTATAGGCTGTGGGCAGTGCGGGGGGCTGATAAAACATTTTTTATATTACTGTGTTTAGTAACACCTTACCACTTCTGAACCAGAAGATTTTCCCCCTTAATGACCAGGCCATTTTTTTGCTATTCAGCACTGTGTTACTTTAACTGACAATTGCGCGATCGTGCGACGCTGTACTCCAAAAAAAATGATGTCCTTTTTTCCCCACAAATAGAGCTTTCTTTTGGTGGTATTTGATCACCTCTGTAATTTTTTTTTTTTTTGCGCTATAAATAAAGATTGACAATTCTTAAAAAAAACAAACAATATTTTTCACTTTCTGCTATATAACATTCCCAATAAATAAATAAAAATTAAAAATCAAATTTTTTTCATCATTTTAGGCCAATTTGTAATTTGCTACATATTTTTTGTAAAAAAAATCCCAATAAGCATATTTTGATTGGTTTGCGCAAAAGTTATCGCGTCTACAAACTGTATTCCTTATTTCTATCTGGATCTGAGCCAAGTTATGCTATTTGGATTAAAAGTAAGAGCTTTAGTTTGACTATATGGACTGCATGCTCTCAGTGAATACATACATATGAGTATATGACTATATATGGCTGGGAGTAAACGTAGGGTCTAAACCCTTTATGTTCCAATATGGACTGATCAATATAACACATGTGCATATGCAACATCATGTGCAACATCATGTGCACTTTGTTTTGAGCTAAAGGCTATCATGTGGAATACAAGCATTAGCTTCAACTTAATCATATTATATATATATGGACTTGAATTATGGATATATGATTGCACAGGCTTTGAAATGCCTTTAAGACCCAAGTCTTTTTGAAATGAGCCCCTATTGATGTTCAAGGGAGGTGTTTGTAGTGGAATATGAGCCTAGTTATCTAAGGGAACATACAGGCTCTATAAAATATCCTCCTCTGGACCACAATGCACTATGAATATGAGTAAGGGTGCAGCCAATGCACCAGCTGAGGCTCTATAGTGCATACTATTAATACATTCTGGAACTTTGATTAACACCTAAAGACTCTTTGCTTTATATACCTTGAAATGACCAACCAATTTATTCACAGGTAGAGGTAGAGCGTTCCAGAAGATGGGAGAGGCTCTGGAGAAATCCTGGAGATGAGGACACAAGGAAGCTCGAGAGTAGGAGCTCTTGAGAAGAGCGGAGAGGACGGTTTGGGTGATATTTGGAGACAAGATTGGTGATATAGCTCGGGGCAGAGTTGTGAATGGCTTTGTATGTTGTGGTTAGCATTTTTAATTTAATTCCTTGGGCAATCAGGAGCCAGTGTAGGGATTGGTGGAGAGGGGTGGCAGACACTGAGCAGTTGGTGAGGTGTATAAGCCTGGCAGCAGCATTCATGATAGACTGAAGAGAGGATAGCCTATGGAGAGGTAGGCCTATGAGAAGGGAGTTGCAATAGTTGAGGCGAGAGATAACAAAGGAGCGAATGAGTAGCTTTGTGGTTTCATTTATTAAAAAGGGGCAAACTTTATAGATGTTACAGAGGTGAAGTCTACAAGCTTTTGACAAAGATTGGATTAGGAGCTGAAAGGACAGGTCAGAGTCTAGGATTACACCTAGTATCCTGGCATGAGGGGAGGGATTGATGGTTGCATTGTGGATTTTGATGGAAAAGTAATGAAGAGGGGTATGGGCAGGGGATATTACCAGCTTAGTTTTAGGGAGATTTAGATTAAGGAAGTGGTGCGACATCCATGCTGATATGTCAGTAAGTAGTGCGTAATGTAAGTAGTTAGTAATGCTAGAAGAAACTGAAGGAGTGAGGTGAGGAGTAGACAGATAGATTTCAACAGTCAACAGTATCAAAGGCCTATGATAAGAGTATGGAGTAGTGGCCATTGGTGCTGTGAGCAAAAGCCAGACTGTAAGGGATCAAGAAGGTTATTTTCACTGAGGTAGAAGTTAAGACGGTTGTAGACTAGGGGTTCTAGAAGTTTAGAGGTGAATGGGAGCAGTGAGATGGGTCTTGTTGTTCAGGTTGGTGGGGTCCAGTGAGGGCTTTTTAAGTATGAGAGTGATCTGTGCATGTTTTAGAGGGGAGGGGAAGGTGCCACTAGAGAGGGAGAGATAGAACATGTGAGTGAGGGAGCATAGGATAGAATAAGAGGGTAACCGTAGTAGTTGTGAGGGAACAGGATCCAGGGGACAATTGGTTACATGGGCATCTGAGAAAATTTTTGTAACCTCTTCAGTAGTAGCCAGTTCAAAAGAGGAGAGTGTTGACTGTGCTGTTAGGCAAGGTATGTTGAGTGGGGAAGATGTACGCACAGTGGAGGTGTCCTCATGTATTGCATCAATCTTGTCTTTGAAGTGATTGGCAATCTCTTGGGCAGTGAGTGAGTTAGTGGGTAGAGGGGGTGGGGGAAGAAGCAGAGAGTTAAAGGCTGAGAAGAGCCGACGGGGACTGGATGAAAAGGTATTAATGAGAGAGAAAAGTAGGCTTGTTTGACAGCATGAAGACAGGAATTGTATTTTAGGAGGGCAGATTTATATAGGGTGAAGTTCTGCTGGCATTTGGTTTTACATCACAGTCATTCAAGAGCACAGCAATGTCTCTTGAGGTTTCTACTGTTGTCAGTTTGTCAGGGTTGCAATGGTCGGGGCCTGATTCTGCGTGTAGTTAGAGGAGCAAGTGCGTCCAGTGATAAAGAGAGTGAACTGTTGTAAACAGAGGTGGCCAGGTCAGGACAGGACAGGGGAGAGATTATGTCATATAGGTGGTTGGTAGCAGAATAGAGAATAGAAGGGTTAATGTGATGAAGATTCCTACAAGTAATTGTTTTCTGTTTGGAGGGATGGGTGATTTGAGGCAAGGATACAGTGAAACTGATGAGGTTGTGATCAGACAGTGGAAAGGGGATGTTGGTGAGATTGCCAGGAGTGCAGAGATGGGAGAATACAAGGTCGAGGGTATTACCCAATGGAGTGAGTGGAAGTGTGTGTTTGTTGGGTTAGGTCAAAAGATGAGGTTGAGAAGTTGAGTTATAGCTGGGCTTTTAACAGTGACAGGGATGTTGAAGTCACCAAGAATAATAGTGGGTATTTCAGAGGAGGGAAAGTAGGGTAGCCAGGCAGTGAAGTCATCAAAAAAGCGCGATACTGGTCCAGGAGGCCGAAAAATGGAAAAGGATTTGGAGAAATGTCCCCTTAGGCTAAGAGAAGGAGGGCGAGAAAGGTAAGATGGGTGTGGGATGTGTATGAGCGCACATGTCTAACTACCCTGGTGTTTAGGTTAGCATGTGGGTTCAGCAAATGCAGGAGGTGATGGGTACAGTAGTGGGGAGAGGGTAGGAGTGAGGGTTATATGTGTGTGTGTGTTGTTGGGTAAAGAGGAAGGGTAAAGTAAGGATAATTTGAGGATAGAATACACCAATGTGAGAAGGAGGAGTAAAAGGAGCATGTTTGTGAATAGAGAGTGGGAATCTGCCTTCAAATAAATTAAATGTCGAATGCTGGTTTGCTTGCCGTCTTTCCAGAGTAGAGCAAAGTTCTTGTTGTATCTTCATACAGCTTTAGTTATCTTGCTTAAACTGCAGTGGTGAATAGCCTACATTGGAGTTTGGTTTGGTTTGGGGCGAGAGCAATGTGCCTCCCTCTGGCCCGTTGCAATAGAGCCATCACACACAACCCCGATATCCACGGAGTTAACTGTGGTGGATGTACGCAAATGTGCTCTATTCCCAGACGACTTGCTCCTCTTTGTCTCTGCCTCCCTCATTTCGACCCCTAATGGTCTCCGACTCCTTGATGAATTTGGGAAGAATTCGGGTCTCAAGGTGAATTTATCAAAATCGATAGCTTTAAATGTTAATACTCCACCCTCTATGGTAAAAAATCTTCAGGAAAATGTACCTTTTCAGTGGGCCTCCATCCCCTATCTTGGGGTTAACTTGCCTGTCTCTATTGATCAACTGTACCAAGCAAATTCCCCCCCCCCCCGTTTAAAAGAAAACTGGAAGCAGTAATGGCAGACTGGGGGAGATGGAATAGTTCCTGGCTGGGAAGGATTAACTCGGTCAAGATGAACCTCCTGCCCAGGATATTATATATCTTCAGATCCCTCCCGATTACCCATAGTGAAAACAAGTCTTTAAAAATTTCAGTCTAAAATCACTCGCTTTATTTGGGGTGGCAAAGGTTCCCGGTGTCCGAATAGTTTACTCTTTAGAAGGCATTCCCAAGGGGGTCTGGGAGTCCCCCTTCTATGGAAATATTATCAGGCGGCGCAACTAGCTCAGTTCTCAATAATTTACGCTTCGGGAAATAGACCGGACTGGGTGGACATCGAATGGCAATCTATCCCTAACTACACAATAGATTTTCCTGTTTGGTCGCCCCCAAAACAAAAACCCCCTATTATGTCACCTACTCTATCTCATTCCATGACTCTCTGCGACTCACTCTATAAACACCCTTCCCCAACCTCAACCTACAGACCGCTGTCACATCTATTCAACAACCCATTATTCCCTCCTGGACAAAACATTAAAGCTTTTAAATGGTGGGCAAACAAAGGGTTGTTCAGGATTGGACACTTTATTTCTTCCCAAGGTCTGTTATCGACCACGCATTGTTTTAGCAAACTAGGAATGCCCCAATCAGAAAGGTTCAGGTTACATCAAATCAGACACTTTATTTCCTCACTACATACTGAGACCACTACTCAACTCTATCTTACAGCCTACGAAAAATGGTGTTCCCAAACCCAAGTCCAGAGGGATGGTATCTCCTTGATCTATGCGGCATTGACAGATACCCCCGAAAAACCTCATTATGCCTTGTTGTGGGAAAGGGACTTAAACTGGAATGCTGCCGAGTGGTACAATCTCTTTGGCAAATCATTCAAGGATATATTGAATACCTCTCTGGTAGAAGCCAATGTTAAGGTTTTTACCCATTGGTATCTTGTTCCTACACGTTTGGCTAAAATGTACCCAGGTACTTCCCCACTGTTTCTGCAACTGTGGACACCAGCGCACCCTTCTTCATATTTGATGGGAATGCCCACGTATTGGGGTTTTTTGGAACAAACCTTTCAGAATGATGCGCAAGATTACTGGCCTAGCTATACCTAAAACACTTGAAATCACTCTGCTACATAGCAAGCCAGTTAAGGGCCTGAAATCTCTCTTGAAACTGATACATTTCATGTTGCTGGGCGCTAAAGTATCTTTAGCTTATGCATGGAAACCACCCTCGGTTTCATTGCAGGCGAAAAAATCTCATGGATTATGGCTCAGGAAAAGGTAGTCAGCGTCTTCTTAGCAAGAGGACTTTGAGATAGTATGGGAACCTTGGCGCTCTTATCTTCATCACCCACTGTAATTTATTGTTACATCTCACTTTGCTTCTCCTCCGGGGCCAGCTTTCTCCTTTCTCCTCATTTCATCCCCTTTTCTCTCCTTACTTTCTTCTCTCTATTCGTAACTTCATATCTGTCTTCCCAATATTCTGTCATATTATAGTTCATTGAACTGGACTTTGTTTTACAATCATACGGGTCTCCTATTCTAAGTTTCGTCTCACATGTTCCAAATCTTGAACAAGGGACCCAACATAAAAGGGCAGCTAGTCCCATGTTTGATGATATATACTGTACATTGACACTGTCTGTAGAATACCATTATTGACTTTATGGAATCGATTCTCTGTAGGACCAAAACTTTCTAAGTCTGGCCTCTTGAGAAAGGGATATCATTACTACACTTGAAGTCTTTCTGTACCTCACTCTCATTCCGAAAAATCGACATATGTTTCCTTTTCGATTTGTTATATATACTGTAGCTCCTGTTGACCCATATTTTATACGGTCCAATTCTTCTTATTTTTGATATGGATATTGTGACACTCTTTGTTACATTTATGTTTTATAACTTGTTCTTGTTAATTTATATAATAAAAATTATTGCAAGTAAACTGTGGTGGTGAAACTGTTCAACACTCGTGACGAGACACTCAAGAGTGAGAAATGGTGTCTGCGCTTTGCCCCTGTCTGCGCTTCTCCATAGGCTGCTTTAAATTTATAGGGAGATTGAGTAGGCAAGCATGTGTCAATTGATCAATATAGGATCTGATTTGAGACACATGAATATGGGAGGGGAGATGGACAATACCAGACCAGCCAAAGGCAAGGATCATAAAAGGTAATTGAGTCTCTTGATCACTCAAGCCTAATGGAGTTGAGAATCAATCACCAGTTATGTTGCTAATGCAGTGCTTTTGTTTATAGAGCTAGCATTAAATATAAAAGTTTAAAGATATGGCAGCAGAAGACATTTACCAAAAAATAAAGAGCAGTGTAGTGTGATATTATTTTATTTTGATGTAAGAAATAAAGTATAGCACTTTTTTGGACTTAGTCCAGTGAGTTGTCTATGGATTTCTTCTACTTTTTCTTTTGGTTTTGTGATACTTGGGTTTTTTAAACATGAGACATGGTAGAGTCCAAGCCAGGTATTTTTCAGTTTTGTAATTTTTCATGCCAGTTTTACCGGTGTACATCTATATATGACCAATACAATGGATTGAGATATATATATATATATATATATATATATATATATATATATATATATATATATATATATATAATATTATATTGTAAAAGGTTTTTTATATATATATATATATATATATATATGTATATATATATATATATATACTGTATATATATATATATATATATATATATATATATTTATATATTAATTGTAAAAAGTATTGGGAAGCTGTTATAGCTGCAAAGGGTGGGCCAACTCAGTATTGAACTCTACAGACTAAGACTGGGATGCCATTAAAGTTCATGTGCGTGTAAAGGCAGGCGTTGGGCAGGGATTTGATCTGGAGGGTCAAAGGAAGATTTTATTCACATTTAGCAGTAATTGCTTCTTATATTCATTAAAGATTGTGATAGTGGCAAATAACGAACATAAGGTGTTAGGAATCATGTAATAGTAAAAAAAAAGATATGTGAAAAAGTATCACGCCAATAAATGGGAAGATGTTGTAAAAAAACAGGAAGCAATGAAAATTGCATATTATTTGTTGGATTTATCATGAGCACATAGAACACTCGGTGCCCAGCTTAGGATTCAGATATATAGAAAAGGTCGAGAAAATGAAGGAAGACTGACATTTGTGAGTAAACCAGATTCCATTCTGATTCTATTCCAGAAGGAAAGGTTGAGGGATATTGGTGCTCAGTTTCTGGCAGGATGGCAGGAAATTGTTTTTTTTTTTATTATAAACGTTTATTAAAAGTAAACATAGAAAATTATACAACGTTAAGTATTGACAGTGAACATTAGAAGTACATTGTGGAAATTATATAACTTACAGCTATGATGTAACATATCACTGTTATACAAAATAATGCAACATACAATAATAAAGGATGGCAGGAAATTGTAAGCCTTCTTCTAAGTTGTGGATTCTAGTCTTGGCGCCATTACTGACAATGATCAATTTAGTTGGATGACCCCAGTGATAGATGATCTTTTGATTAGGTAGTGCCTTTGTTATTGAGTGGCATAGTATGGTTGGAGTGGTCTGTAAAGAGTTGTAGAGGGGAATATTAAGCAGGTAAATTTTTAGGTTTACGAGTGACATCATTTTTTTCTCTTTTTTCTGGAAAAACATCTAAGCGCATAAGGACATCAAATGATAATTTATCCGGTAGATAGGAGGGTTTCGGTAAATGATGGATCCTGTCTATGATCAAATCAGAAATCTGGCATCTAGAAATAAGGTATGGAACAGTTTTTGCACATAAGGTCGCAGTTGCTCAGGTTGCATGGTTTCCAGGATACCGCAGATTTTAATATTGTTGTGTTGCAACCTATCTTCGAGATCTGCAGCCTTATTTTTGAGCCAAGCTAGTTCCTCACCTTCAGAAATGGATTGACTTGTAGTGGGAAAGTTAGAAATTGGATCAGGTAGATTGATTGCAGAATGTACAATGCCAGTGTGAGAGCTTACCTCAGCATGGAGCTAGTTAGAAGCTGCTATTCTGGGCTTAGGTTTTGCAGGGCTAACCATGGAGAATTTCGAAGAGAAGAGGCAGGAGATGCAGACTGCAAGTTAGAAAGGCATCAGTGTTGCTTTCCAGGAGTCATTGGGAGAGCCACTGCCTGTCTATTTTCAGAGCAGGATGAAGATGATCCGTGACAGATAAAGCCATGCTGCGCCTGGGGGTAAAAATCCAACAGCTTCTGAGGCTTTTTCTCTCCTTTCTTAACTACTTGACTCAGATTGTGTGCCTTCAGATATAGTTAATCCTTCTGTGTCAGACATACCTCCTGGTCCTTCTTACTCTGATTCAGGTTGTTCTTTTTTTTTTTTTTAATCAATATTTTATTGAGATTCAAACTCAGTACATAAGAAAACAAATGTTGAGCAGTAACAGTAGAATACGAACCACAAACTCAAAGTGTAAATACAACGTGCTCGGACAACCGAACCATAATGTCGAGGAATTTCATCGACCAAATAAGCTGGCTTTGATAATTCAGGTTGTTTTAAATGTCCTGAAATTGACTGAAAAAGTTGCTGGAATATAGAAAAAGGTAAAATTTTAAGTTATTATTATTATACTGGATTTATACAGGATTCATTTAGCTCCAACAGTTAACCACCTTGAGCCAAAAATCTACACTGATTGTGTATGCTTGATTTGTTCTTGCACACAGTGGAATGGATTCCCCTGTAAATGCATTTTTTGATTCGGTTCAGTTTGACAACATTAATGCACATCTCTTGTTTACTGCCTATATTCATATGGGATATTGGAAAACTACTAAAAACAACAATTAATAAGTATTATATTTAATGGCACAGCCGTAACACTAGAAAGTAAGACCGGAGTTGGGCAATTATTGAAGGAGAAATTTCCTTTAATTATTCTATGACACACTGCTAATAGCAGATTAGAATTGTCAATTAGAGATACAGTCAAACAAATTTCAGGGATTAATGGATTTAGGGCCCTTTTGGATAAATTGTATGTACTCTATCAATCATCTCCAAAAAACAACAGAGAACTGCAAGCCTCCCTAGAGACACAGCTTTTGAAAATCTGAAGAGTTCTCAGTACAAGTTGGGTGGCATCTACTTTTTTGATCTCTCTCTGCAGTATGAGAGATCTACAGAGTAGTTCATCATTTTGAAGCAGCAAAGCACGATAACCCTTGGGACAAGAATGAAAGGTGTATGCTTGAATGCCTATTGGAAAAGCACAAACTTTGTATTGTATTTTCACTTATGTGTGATGCTCTTTAACAGTCCTCCACATTAAGCTTGGAGTTGCAAGAGCGCAGTCTGAATATGTACAGGGCAATTCAAAAAATAAAGCTGCTGCACAAATCTTTGAAAGCAGAAGCACAGTGTGCCATTCTTTTTATAAAGAAGCTGCTATTACCACAGAAAATCTTTTTTTCCAAAAATCTTACTTCACAAAAAAGAAGTTAAGAATGACCCTTCTATAGATCCTAATGCTTTTCATGAAAAAATTAAATATGCAATAGAGAGTAGATGCTCAATGGAAACTATTCCACTCTTTACAATTGGGGCAGGGTGCTTGAATACAAATATTTGCCTGACACATTGAGCAGAAACTTACTTTTATCAAGAAGGGAATTCAAAATGTGTCCACTAGATTCCAGCTGAATGAAAGGAATAAAAGTGGGGAGCGGGGCATGAAATGTCCCCGCCCACCACATATGGGACAGGTGGCAGACAAACAGGATAAACAGGGAGTTTAAGGGTTAATTATATACTTACCTGGGATTAGTGTATTTGAAGTAGCTGCTCCTTCCAACGGTCCTGACACGAGGTAGCCCCTATAAAAAGAAAAAAAGTACGCCATAAATAACAGTCAGAGGGGGAGAGGTCGAGAAGCACATCAGCTGTTGCTGCAGTTTCAATGGAGTCCTTACTGAGGATGGTTATGGAGCGGGCTAACGTAGCTGATGGGGAAGCCTGGATGAGACACTGCTTGTCTCTTTCTGATGGCGTGGCAGTTCCTGCCTCCGGGGTATCCGGTCCTCCCATTCCTCAGCTTGTTCCTCTGCAGGCTCAGAGCACTCTGAGCTTCTTCTGAGTTGTCTTGCCTCTTCCTCTCGATCAGTCATTGGTGAGTCATCGGTCCCCCCCACGATGACACCGGGGAGGTGTTAGGCCTTCCATCTGTGGCTGGGACCTGCGCAGTACAAGTGATGACGAACAAGAAGAGGTCTATCAAGCGGCTTCATAGGTTTGAATCCCTGTCCAGGGCAAGAGACGATGGATGCAGAAGAATTCAGCCTGCAGGGGGAGAAAGAGAAAATTAGTAAATTAACAACATATTACTAAAGATAATTTAATTTGTTTTCCTAATGCTACAGATTCCATGTCAAAAACGTTGTTGCCTGAACAAGAGACCTCACAGATAAATGACAATACTGTGGTTGCCGTGGCTACTGATATCAATCAAGTGGCTGGTACTTCTGAGACTACTGCAATTGATGACATACCTCAAAGCACGGTTAACCCTTTGGTGCCCTCTGCAAATTTGCCAAGAGGTGAGTCTTTTGATGCATCGTTATTTAAAGATTTGGCTTTGTCTATTTCTTCTTTTTTTTTTTTACGATTGCCTTATGTTCCGAACGTAATACAACCTGCCAGTTTGGGGATTGCGTCAGTTTGGGGAGAAAATATACCAAATGTTGTTTCCCCTAATTTTCAAAATATGTCAGTGTCACCATCAGTGGTGCAAGACAGACCATTACCTAGTACATCAGCAATGGTACCTGAAATTTGAATGAAAGAAGTCCTTTCTTATGAACTGTCACCTTTAGGGTTTCATCTCAGTACAGCAGTTAAAGAAAAAATATGGAAAGGGGATTTTGTTGATATCCTATCTTTATTGCCTTCAGCAAAAGAAGTTTAGATAGATAAAAAAATAAGGGGATAGATATGATGATGACAGATGCAAAACAGTCCCTTGCAGTTTTAACAACTGGTTACAGGCCTTTTGTATTTTTGCTAGTATCATGGGCAAGCGACGACCTGAACTCTGTAGTGGTCTCTTCCAACATGTGGAGATTATTCTGGAAGCATACAAACATTTTCCAGGAATTTCATGCTTTTTCTATGACGAATCATTTAGTCAAAAACGTTCAGTGCACCATTCTTTAAAATGGGGCATGAAGGACGTTGGCCTTTGGTTGAATCGGAATATTCTAAACCTTCTGTAGCTGCGGTTGGTACGTACTGCAAAGGTTTCTTTTACATTTCAATGTAAGTGACCTAACAATTGCAAATACAAGCATGAATGCGCTCATTGTAATTGAGAACATCCTGTGGTACGTTGTTTCAAGAAATTGACACCTACTACGGCTCCTACCGCTAAGGATCGTTTTCTCAAAAGAGGTAACGCCGGAGAAATTAGAAAAATTTTTACCATGGCTACAGCTTTATCCAGATCACAAGATGGCAACCCTCAAAATTGATGGTTTAAGTTGCAGTATTTTAAATTACCTTCTTTTTCAGGTACTGGATGTGTAGTTTTTAAGAATTTAGCCTCTGTGGAAGAAAATATAAATATAGCTAGAGGTAAGGTTGAGAAGGTAGTCAGGGAAGGAAGAATTCCAGACCCCTTCCCCACTCCTCCTTTTGTGAATTTCCGGATTTCTCCATTGGGGGTCATTCCAAAAAAAAGAACCTAACACTTTTTGGGTTATTCATCAGTTATCTAATCTGGACAGTTTTTCTTTAAATGATTAAATTGATCCTAGTTTGTGTTCAGTGTCTTATTCATCATTTGATGATGCATTGGGTAAAATTTGGGAAGTAGGTGATTTTGCACTGTTAGCTAAAGCTGATATTCAATCAGCCTTCCGTTTATTACCAATACATCCTTCAGCGTTCAATTCGCTGGGTTTTGTTTTTCAAGGCACATATTTCTTTGACAAATGTCTACCAATGGGTTGTTCTATTTCTTGTCAATATTTTGAATTGTTTTCAACCTTTTTGGAATGGGTAGTATGTTATAAAACAAGGTCTTCCAATTGTTTGCACTATTTAGACTATTTCCTCTTTATAGGAAAGGCAAACACTTTGGATTGTTTATACTTATTTACTGAATTTCCGATAATTTGTAGATCATTCAGGGTTCCTTTGGCGACTGAAAAATTGGTATCCCCAACTTCTTGTTTGGAATTTTTAGGTATACAAATTGATATGGTGGCTATGGAATTTCGTCTTCTGATGGAAAAAATGATTAAAATCAGATTGTTATTGAATGTGATTTTGGCAAAACAGAAAGTTCAGTTGCGAACGATTCAGTCCTTTTTAGGATTATTGGCGTTTGTTGCAAGGGTTATGCCTATGGGTCAGGTTTTCACAATACACCTATACAGGGCTATTTTTGGAATTTCCTCCCCTTTTAATTTTCATAGAATAACTTCTGATATTCGCGAAGACTTAACCATTTGGCAGAAATTGATATCTGCCTTTAATGGTTGTTCTTCATGGCAAGCCCCATTTTGTGTTTCTTCTGCCCTTGATCTGTTTACAGATGCTTCTGGGGCTTGTGGGTATGGAGCGTTCTGGCAAGGAAACTGGTCTGCAAGTGAATGGCATCCATTCTGGAAAGAAAAAGGTTTTATGAATAACATTGAGTTATTTCCTGTTATAATGGCCTTGGAATTGTGGGGGCAGCATTTTCGTGAGAATTCTCTTGCATTCGTATAACAAAGGTATTGTTTTTGCTATCAGTTGTTTGTCTTCCAAATCTCTGGCAGTTATTGCTATTTTGCATCATTTGGTTTTCAAATGTTTACATCTTAATATATGGCTTAAAACTAAATATGTGCCAGGTGTTTCCAATCTCATTGCAGACTCTTTATTTCAATTGCAGATGGAACGGTTTTGGTTATTGGTTCCAGATGCAGATCCAGTCGGCCTGTTGTGTCCGACACATTTATAGCATCTTATATGAATCCAGTGATGGTTGCTATTTGTAATTCATTGGCTGATTCCACGGGAGCATTTTTCTAGGGCTGCGTGAAACTTGTGGTGTTCCTTCTTAAGACAACAAAATTTGGCACTTAATTGCTTTACTGTAGGTCTGGTCTTGTCTTTTTTTAATTATTTGATGGGTTGTCAATACTCTTTCACATATACAAAAGACCCTAGCTGGAGTGTCCTTTTTCTTGCGCATGGAAGAAGCCCCAGCTTGCAATATTTTTTTTCAGTACAACATGCTCTTAAAGGTTGTCGCAAAGACCATGTTGTGGTGGATAACAGACTTCCAATTTCAGCAGACTTAGTTGTTCAACAAGATATTATTCATATTCTCCTGCGTAAGAGTAAAAGGATCAATTTGGACAAGGGCGGTGGATCACACTACATAAAAGCTCTGATCCTTCCAAGGAACATATTTGCTTTGCTGTCCAAAAACAGATAAACAATTCCAAATTCATGCTAGTGGTTGTCCATTGACAATTTATCAATTCAGTTCTGTATTAAAAATGTTTGCTCATCTTCCCATTTTTTCACATTCGTTCCATATCGGTGCTGCGACAGAAGCAGCAAAATTTTTTTTTTTTTTCTGGATCTGTGATAAAAAAGAATTGGTGGGTGAAAAACTAATTGTTACAAATCTTATGTAAGTACTAATGTTTGCTTCTAATTTCAGATCCATCTCAAGTTGTTTGGATAATCGGCCATTCATATGTTTTTGGGCTCATAGAAGAGTGGGAAGGAGAAGTTATGGGACGTGTCTAAGTTTATCTCCTTCCCAATTTCATGTGTATTGGTTTGGTCAACGTGGCATGCTATGGACTGATTTACGTAAATATTTCTCATTGTTGTATTCGCATTGGTCTATTCCACAGATTATTATTTTCCATTTAGGGGGAAATGATAATGCTATCCGGAAAACCTTGGACATTATTTCAATGATTAAGTTGGATCTGATGTGCCTTCATTCCATCCTTCCTTATTGTGTCCTGCTTTTCCCAGAAATTATACCTAGGTTGGTTTGGCTTAGTCCCGGGTTAAAACATTTTGAAAAAAAATTGAAAATGTATTAATAGGGCAATAGCAAAATTTATGCCAGGTTTGAATAATTTATCTTTCAGGCATGTGTATTTGGAAGGTGGCATTCTTGGTTTTTACCGACAGGACCAAATTAATTTGTCTGACATTTTTAATCTAGACATTTTTAATCTAGATTTACAAACCTGTGTGAAGATGGCTGTGGGCCAGGTGTGGTGCTATGCTCATTGTTGTTGAGCATGGCATTTGGGACTTTAAGTTGTAAAGTTTATAGGCTCGAGCTGTAATAGCTGAGCTTAAAAGGTGTTTATGATAAATTTTACAGTATATGTTGTGAATACATTTTAATGCATACCTATAATAAAGGGCCGCAGCCTATTGAATCCACAAAAGGAAACTTTTTGAAGTCCAGTGTTTTATTTATTAAGGTTTATATATGTTCTGACTACTGTCCCATAAAAGTGGGGGTGGGGCATGAAATGTCCCCGCCCACCACATATGGGACAAGTGGCAGACAAATAGGATAAACGGGGAGTTTAAGGCTTAATTGTATACTTACCTGGGATTGGTGTATTTGAAGTAGCTGCTCCTTTCAACAGTCCTGACATGAGGTAGCCCCTACAAAAAGAAAAAAAGTACGCCATTAATAACAGTCAGCGGGGGCGAGGTTGAGAAGCACATCCAGCCCTCCCACCCATGTCGCTGCTCAGGTTATGAGGTTTTGTCCCTTTCGTAAGAAAGGGAACTTTGAGTTGTAAAGTTTATAGGCTCAAGCTGTAATAGCTGAGCTTAAAAGCTGTTGTTGAATAAGTTTATGATACATTTTACAATATATGCTGTGAATAAATTTTAATGCATACCTATAATAAAGGGCCGCGGCCTATTGAATCCACAAAAGAGAATTTTTTGAAGTCCAATGTTTTATTTATTAAGGTTTATATATGTTCTGACTACTGTCCCAAATGGTTTGTGGGAGTATGTGCTTGAGAAAACTTTGCCTGATGACTTATGCCCTCTTAAAAATACCATTGAAAGAGTCCCTTTTACATCTAGTGAGTATTAGTGTTGAGCGAACACGGACTGTATTATTCGTGTTCGTACCGAATAATTGGATTTTTGTTACCCGAACACGGACACTTTACTGTATATTCGGGTAAAAATCCGTGTTCGGTCGTTTTATTTCCGGGTTTTGCATGCTTTGGCGCGCTTTTCATGGCGGGCTTTCAACAGCCAATCAACAAGCGTTTAACTGGTGTGCCTAAGCCATCCCAGCCATGCCTGCAAATGTATCAGTAGCTGTGATTGGCCGTCTGAAGCATGTGACCAAGTCTTTATAAGTTCGAGGCAGCGCCGCAGCGGCGTCATTCTGCTGCTTAGATCAGGGAGAGAGCACACATCAACGTGCTGGCTGCTGATTAGGGACAGACAGGCAGGAAAAAACCATTTGTGTCCGGATAGAATTGAGGGACAGGTCGGAGTGTTTTAGGCAGGGCGAGTTGTAGGCATTTTAGGGAGAGGCTGCTGCTGATTTTTAGGGAAATTGTGTTCTACAAACTACAATCGATATTGCTGTGTGGGGTGGGGTCTGCACTTAGTCCTGATCTACGATCTCTTATCAATCCTGCTAGGGATAGAGTCTGCTGAATTTTAGGGAAAGTGTGTTCTACAAACTACAATCCATATTGCTGTGTGGGGTGGGGTCTGCACTCTGCACTCTGCACTCAGTCCCGATCTACGATCTCTTATCAATCCTGTTAGGGATAGAGTCTGCTGAATTTTGGGAAAGTGTGTTCTACAAACTACAATCGATATTGCTGTGTGGTGTGGGATAGGAGATAGGCAGGTGTCAGTGATCCACATCCATTTTGCTGTGTGTGGGCTGCAGTGAACATAATCTTTTTGGGGTGCAGTGAACACAATCTTTTTGGGGTGCAGTGAACGAAATCCTTTTGGGGTGCAGTGAACACAATCTTTTTGGGGTGCAGTGAACGAAATCCTTTTGGGGTGCAGTGAACACAATCTTTTTGGGGTGCAGTGAAAAAAATCCTTTTGGGGTGCAGTGAACACAATCTTTGTGGGGTGTAGTGAACACAATCTTTTTGGGGTGCAGTGAACAAAATCCTTTTGGGGTGCAGTGAACACAATCTTTGTGGGGTGCAGTGAACACAATCTTTGTGGGGTGCAGTGAACAAAATCCTTTTGGGGCGCAGTGAACACAATCTTTGTGGGGTGCAGTGAACACAATCTTTTTGGGGTGCAGTGAACAAAATCCTTTTGGGGTGCAGTGAACACAATCTTTGTGGGGTGCAGTGAACAAAATCCTTTTGGGGTGCAGTGAACACAATCTTTGTGTGGTGCAGTGAACACAATCTTTGTGGGGTGCAGTGAACACAATCTTTTTTGGGTGCAGTGAACACAATCTTTGTGGGGTACAGTGAACACAATCTTTTTGGGGTGCAGTGAACAAAATCCTTTTGGGGTGCAGTGAACACAATCTTTGTGGGGTGCAGTGAACACAATCTTTGTGGGGTGCAGTGAACACAATCTTTTTTGGGTGCAGTGAACACAATCTTTGTGGGGTACAGTGAACACAATCTTTGTGGGGTGCAGTGAACACAATCTTTTTGGGGTGCAGTGAACAAAATCCTTTTGGGGTGCAGTGAACACAATCTTTGTGGGGTGCAGTGAACACAAACTTTGTGGGGTGCAGTGAACAAAATCCTTTTGGGGTGCAGTGAACACAATCTTTGTGGGGTGCAGTGAACACAATCTTTGTGGGGTGCAGTGAACACAATCTTTTTTGGGTGCAGTGAACACAATCTTTGTGGGGTACAGTGAACACAATCTTTGTGGGGTGCAGTGAACAAAATCCTTTTGGGGTGCAGTGAACACAATCTTTGTGGGGTGCAGTGAACACAATCTTTTTGGGGTGCAGTGAACAAAATCCTTTTGGGGTGCAGTGAACACAATCTTTGTGGGGTGCAGTGAACACAATCTTTTTGGGGTGCAGTGAACACAATCTTTGTGGGGTGCAGTGAACACAATCTTTTTGGGGTGCAGTGAACAAAATCCTTTTGGGGTGCAGTGAACACAATCTTTGTGGGGTACAGTGAACACAATCTCATACTTCTGAAGATTTGAGGGTGCTGCCTGTTCCATACTCCTACTCCTCATCCATCCTTTTAGGGGTACAAACAATAGTAATTGGGGCCTAGTGTGGTTGTGTGCGTGTGAGATACATACACTTTTTTTGATCATATTTCCTATTCCGCTATTCAATAAAAACCTTTGGGGATCAATTAAATTGCAGGATAGTCTGTGTCGGTATGTGTGAGATCAACCTTTCCAAGTTTTTGGGGTTCATCTCATACTTCTGAAGATTTGAGGGTGCTGCCTGTTCCATACTCCTCCTACTCCTCATCCATCCTTTTAGGGGTGCAAACAATAGTAATTGGGGCCTAGTGTGGTTGTGTACGTGTGAGATACATACACTTTTTTTGATCATATTTCCTATTCCGCTATTCAATAAAAACCTTTGGGGATCAATTAAATTGCGGGATAGTCTGTGTCGGTACGTGTGAGATCCACCTTTCCAAGTTTTTGAGGTTCATCTCATACTTCTGAAGATTTGAGGGTGCTGCCTGTTCCATACTCCTCCTACTCCTACTCCTCATCCATCCTTTTAGGGGTACAAACAATAGTAATTGGGGCCTAGTGTGGTTGTGTACGTGTGAGATACATACACTTTTTTTGATCATATTTCCTATTCCGCTATTCAATAAAAACCTTTGGGGATCAATTAAATTGCGGGATAGTCTGTGTCGGTACGTGTGAGATCAACCTTTCCAAGTTTTTAGGGTTCATCTCATACTTCTGAAGATTTGAGGGTGCTGCCTGTTCCATACTCCTCCTACTCCTCATCCATCCTTTTAGGGGTACAAACAATAGTAATTGGGGCCTAGTGTGGTTGTGTACGTGTGAGATACATACACTTTTTTTGATCATATTTCCTATTCCGCTATTCAATAAAAACCTTTGGGGATCAATTAAATTGCGGGATAGTCTGTGTCGGTACGTGTGAGATCCACCTTTCCAAGTTTTTGGGGTTCATCTCATACTTCTGAAGATTTGAGGGTGCTGCCTGTTCCATACTCCTCCTACTCCTCATCCCGCCTTTAGGGGTACAAACAGTAGTAATTGGGGCCTAGTGTGCTTCTGTACGTGTGAGATACATACACTTTTTTTGATCATATTTCCTATTCCGCTATTCAATAAAAACCTTTGGGGATCAATTAAATTGCGGGATAATCTGTGTCGGTACGTGTGAGATACACCTTTCCAATTTTTGGGGCGCATCTCATACTGCCGAGGTTTTGAGGGTGCTTCAGTCTTCCTCCTGCCTGCTCCTCCTACTCCTCTTCCTCATCCTGCCTTTAGGGTACAAAAAATTGTAATCGGCGGGGCCTAGTCTGTGTTTGTACGTGTGAGATACACCGTATTATAAAATTTTTCCTATTCCGCTATTCAATAGACACCCTTTTGGAGTGTAAAAAATTAAATTACGGCATAGTCTGTATCGGTACGTGTGAGATACACCTTTTAAATTTGTTTGGCGCATCTCCTTCCCCCGCCAAGGATTGCAGGGCGCTTCAGTTTGCCTCCTGTTCCCAACTCCTCCTACTCCTCTTCCTCATCCTGCCTTTAGGGTACAAAAAATTGTAATCGGGGCCTAGTCTGTGTTTGCACGTGGGAGATACACCGTATTATAAAATTTTTCCTATTCCGCTATTCAATATACACCCTTTTGGAGTGTAAAAAATTAAATTACGGCATAGTCTGTATCGGTACGTGTGAGATACACCTTTTAAATTAGTTTGGCTCATCTCCTTCCCCCGCCAAGGATTGCAGGGCGCTTCAGTTTGACTCCTGTTCCCAACTCCTCCTACTCCTCTTCCTCATCCTCCCTTTAGGGTAGAAAAAAATTTAATCGGGCCTAGTCTGTGTTTGTACGTGTGAGATACACAGTTTTTTATCCTATTCCGCTATTCAATATACACCCTTTTGGTGTAAAAAACATTAAATTGCGGCATAGTTTGCATATTTGACTGTGAGATACACCCGTGCGATACTGTTGTTGTTTTGTTCCGCTATTCAATAAACACCTTTCTAGGGCAAGATCTTAAATTACAGAAATATGAGGAGACCGTCAAATAAGGGCCGTGGCCTGGGTCGTGGTGCTGCTGGTAGAGCTCCTGTTGCAAGGAGAGGACGTGGTCGATCTGTGCCAGCTACACGCACAAGTCAAACACCTTCCTCAAGTGTGAGTAGGCGACAGAACCTGCATCAGTATTTGGTAGGGCATCATACACCTCTAGAAGTGATGAGGCCAGAACACAGAGAGGCGATAGTAGATTGGTTTGCTGACAGTGCCTCCAGTTCCTTCACATTGTCTCCCACCCAGTCTACTGCAGAAAGGTCAGAGTTGGCACCTGCAGCCGATGTCCAACCGTCTTTCACCTCACCCCCTTGCAAATCAGGCAAGCAGTCTGAGCCCCAAGCCATACAGCAGTCTCTTCTTCTTTTTGAGGACTCTGTCAGCAGGGTTTCCCAGGGCCATCCACCTAGCCCTGCCCCAGAAGTGGAAGAGATTGAGTGCAGTGATGCCCAACCACTTATTTCTCAAGATGAGTACATGCAAGGACCATCGCAGCACGTCTCCGATGATGACGAAACGCAGGTGCCAACTGCTGTGGCGTTCAGCATTGTGGAGACCGACAAGGAGGGCAGGGGTGAAGACTGGGTGGAAGATGATGTGGAGGACGATGAGGTCCTCGACCCCACATGGAATGAACGTCATGCAGGTGACCTGAGTAGTTTGGAGGAAGAGGTGGTGGTCGCACAGAGCCACCAGCACAGCAGAAGAGGGAGCAGGGTGCAGAAGCGGAGCGGCCGTGCCCTAGACACTACGCCTGCTACTGCCCAACGCAGCAAGGGAACGAGCGCACCAAAGTCAGCTCAAAGGAGTTCTCTAGCGTGAAAGCTCTTTAGAAAATGTGCTGATGACAGGACACGATTGGTTTGCACCCTGTGCAATCAGAGCCTGAAGCGAGGCATAAACCTTCTCAACCTGAGCACAACCTGCATGATCAGGCATCTAAGTGCAAAGCACGAGCTGCAGTGGAGTACACACCTTCAAAACCAAGAAACGTCTCTGGCTCATCCTGCTTCCTCTTCTGCTGCAGTCTCGGCCGCTCCAGCCACATCTGTAGTGATACCGGCACCTGCCACCCCGCAAACAGACGATCTGTCAGCAACACCACCACCTGGGTCACCAACAACCATCTCCACAATGTCCCGTGGAAGCGTTCAGCTTTCCATCTCCCAAACACTTGAGAGGAAGAGGAAGTACCCCCCTACCCACCCGCGATCCCTGGCCCTGAATGCCAGCATTTCAAAATTCTTGGCCTTTGAAATGCTGTCATTCCGTCTGGTGGAGACGCACAGTTTTAAAAACCTTATGTCGGTGGCTGTCCCACAGTACGTCGTGCCCAGCCGCCACTACTTTTCCAGGCAAGCCATCCCTTCCCTGCACAACCAAGTGGGGGAAAAAATCAGGTGTGCACTGCGCAACGCCATCTGTGCCAAGGTCCACCTAACTACCGATACGTGGACCAGTAAGCACGGTCAGGGGCGTTATATCTCCCTAACGGCACACTGGGTAAATGCAGTGGCGGATGGGCCTGAGGCGGATAGCAATTTGGCACATGTCCTTCCACCACCGAGGATTGCAGGGTGCTTCAGTTTGCCTCCTGTTCCTAACTCCTCCTACTCCGCTTCCTCATCCTCTACCGCCTCCTCATCCGGACAGCGTAACACCTTCACCACCAACTTCAGCACGGCCAGGGGTAAACGACAGCAGGCAGTTTTACAACTTGCCTGTTTGGGGGACAAACCACACACCGCGCAGGAGTTGTGGAGGAGCATGGAACAGCAGAAAAATGAGTGGTTACTGCCAGCGAGCCTCAAGCCCGGCCTGGTGGTGTGCGATAACGGGCAAAATCTCATAGCAGCTCTGGGCCTAGCCGGTTTGACGCACATCCCTTGCCTGGCGCATGTGCTGAATTTGGTGGTGCAGAGGTTCCTGAAAAACTACCCCGATATGTCAGAGCTGCTGCAGAAAGTGCGGGCCGTCTGTGCGCTCTTTCGGCGTTCTCACCCTGCTGCCGCTCGCCTGTCAGCGCTGCAGCGTAACTTCGGCCTTCCCGCTCACCGCCTCATATGTGACGTGCCCACAAGGTGGAACTCCACCTTGCACATGCTGCAAAGACTGTGCGAGCAGCAGCAGGCCATAGTGGAGTTTCAGCTGCAGCACGCACGCGTGAGTCGCTCTGCGGAACAGCACCACTTCACCACCAATAACTGGGCCTCCATGCGAGACCTGTGTGCCTTGTTGCGCTGTTTTGAGTACTCCACCAACTTGGCCAGTGGCGATGACGCCGTTCTCAGCTTAACTATCCCACTTCTATGCCTCCTTGAAAAAACTATTCGGGCGATGATGGAAGAGGATGTGGCACAGGATGAGGAGGAGGAGGAGGATGAAGAGGTAACATTTCCAAGGCTTTCAGGGCAGTCATTCGCAAGGGGCTCCGAGGGTGGGTTCCTGCACACACAAACGCCAGGGACACAATTGTCCAGCAGGGGCACAGTTCTGGAGGATGAGGAGGATGAGGAGGAGGAGGAGCTGGAGGAGGAGATGGAACCATGTTCACAGCAGGGTGGCACCCAGGCCAGCTCATGGCCATCACTGGTGCGTGGCTGGGGGGATACAGAGGACACGGACGATACACCTCCCACAGAGGACAGCCTTTCGTTGCCTCTGGGCAGCCTGGCACACATGAGCGATTACATGCTGCAGTGTCTCCACAACGACCGCCGAGTTGCCCACATTCTAACTTGTGCTGATTACTGGGTGGCCACGCTGCTGGATCCCCATTACAAGGACAACGTACCGTCCTTAATTCACTCACTGGAGCGCGATCGCAAGATGCACGAGTACAAGCGCACGCTGGTAGACGCGATGCTGCTGGCATTCCCATCTGACAGCGGGGCCACAGTGGAAGCACAAGGCAGAGGAGGAGGAGGTCGCCAACGCAACCAGGGCACCGCCAGCACCTCAGAAGGCAGGGTTAGCATGGCCGAAATGTGGAAAAGCTTTGTCAGCACGCCACAACAAACAGCAGCACCAGCAGCTCAGATGGAACGTCTTAGCAGGAGGCAGCATTTTACCAACATGGTGGAGCAGTATGTGTGCACACGCCTAGACGTACTGAATGACGGGTCTGCCCCCTTCAACTTCTGGGTCTCCAAATTGGGCACATGGCCTGAGCTTGCCCTTTACGCCTTGGAGGTGCTGGCGTGCCCTGCAGCCAGTGTATTATCTGAACGGGTATTTAGCACGGCTGGGGGCGTTATCACAGACAAGCGCAGCCGCCTGTCCAGAGACAATGTGGACAAGCTCACGTTCATTAAAATGAACCAGGCATGGATCCCACGGGACTTTTCCGTACCTTGTGCAGAATAGCAATGGATACCGACCTTACCCACCCATTGTTCCATTTTTGCTCTTTCTCACTCTTTTGGGGTGTACCCTCATTTAAAATTTGTGAAAAGAAGCAGTGTTGGCTACCTCGTCCTCCTCCTCAGGGCCAGATTAACATAGGGGCTATTGGAGCTGCAGCTCCAGGCCACTACCTTTTATATAGGCCCCAGGTTGGCCATATTCACTGTTACCGCTCTTCTGTCACTTGTAAACACAGAAGTCTGGCTTCTATGCTCGCTTCCCCAGGCAGCACCCTCAGAACCTCCCCACACAGCGCGAAGGCTGGACAAGGAGGGACAGTTGCCGATGCATGGATGTGTTTATGGGCTTCAGAGACAGCATCCCATGTTGAATTAGGCATGCATGGCTGCACCCTTCCTCCTCTGGGTGCATGCCAAGGCACGGCCCTTAAGGCCCTTCAAAATCCTCAGCACCAAGCCCAATCCTCCTCCACCGCCGCTTCCACCTACACCGCCCATAGGTGTGCGCAGCCTATTGCATTAGGGTGTGCACCCCAAAGTTTAAATACACATGCATGTGTTTGCCTACATATACATGGCCCCGATACATTACTCTCCCTGCTGGCAAAGAGAAATAGAGCAGAGCAGGTCCGAGGGAGATCTTTCCCATCTCCTCACTGGCAAACAGAGTGATAATGCTATGTGCCTTAGGTGATTAGGGTGTGCCCAGGCACACCCGGCACACCCTGTGCGCATGCCTATGACACCGCCACATCCACCACCACCTCAACCTCTCTTCTACTCCATATGGGCCTCGTCCTTCAGAGATGAAGAACATTGTTTTATTTTTCTGTTTTTTTTTGTTGTTTTAAGTTATTTCCCTATCCACATTTGTTTGCAGAGCACTTGCCATGCTCTTAATTACGTTTTTGCTGCCATTTGCAGCACTCTAGCCCTTTCCTTTGGTGTTTTAGAGCCATTTTAGTGCCTGAAAGTTCGGGTCCCCATTGACTTCAATGGGGTTCGGTGTCCGAGAAACGTTCGGCAAAAGTCCGGGACATGGACCCGGACTTTTTTTTAAAGTTCGGCCGAACCCGTCGAACACGGACATCCAGGTGTCCGCTCAACTCTAGTGAGTATGTTAGAGGATTCTCACATATTAATCTATTAGTTACTCCCAACAGAGATTCTCTTATAACAAAATACATCTACTGTTTATTAAAGTTGATGAATCTCCATCACATTATTTTGACCCCCTGAATATATTAAATCAATTCTTCTTCACGGTCATCACGCTGCTTCTGATGTAAACAGCAAAGATAGAAGTAGAAACTTGAAATAAGAATGTAGAATTAATCTGAAAGTGCCTCTGGGATTACTTTAGATAGTGCTATATATTTCTTATTCTTTGTACATTTTACCACAATTCTTTTTTATTTTTGGAAAATTGCTTATATTATGCCAACCACGTAACACCTATATTCAGCAATGAGAAAGGTGAATTTTCATGTCCAGTCCAGTCACTGCACATATGTGTCCATGACTGCATGAGATTGTGTGTTGAGAGGACACTCACTGCACTCTCCCGGTGCACTGACCTAACTGTCACTGACAGTTCTTGCTCAAGGCTTTTGATCAGGAGCACAGCGCTGGATCAAGGTCTGGCACAGATAAGTGGTTAAGAGGGGACTGTCAGACTACGTTGATCGCTCAGTTCTCCCCTATGCTCTGTTAGCAGCTCTCTTCTCTGCCCCTTCAGCACTCATTAGGGCCCTGGGCAGTGGAGGGGACCGAAGGGGCTAGCCTAGGCTCTTAGTGGCATGCTGTGAGACTGTGCCAGTTGCCGACCAGGCTGCTGGGTGGATCCCGACTGTAAAGTTGGGATCTTTCCTGAGCCTGGAGCAGCTGAGTGATGTCAAGCTTTAGCCTTACCTTTTCAATTACAAAAAGACCCCTATCCCCCCTCCTCCGCAAAACCACCTGTAAGGTCCCCCCCCATTCCCCACAAGGAGGACCTTACTGTATAAGTTAAGAGACGACAACCAACCAATACTCTCTGTACCTAATTTGTATACATATCTGAAAGCTGGCTTTTGAATTTTTGATTGAGTCGTTGGAATATTTCAATTTAAAGTGATTGTAAAAGCTGTGCCCAGCATCTCCCCAGACCCTCCTAATACTTACCCGAGCCCTATCAGTGATGTGCATGAGAGCAGTGGATCTCCCAGGTCTCTCCCTCCTCATTGGCTGAGACACAGCAGCAGGAGCCATTGTCTTATTGACACACAGAGGCGGCTTAGGAACGAGCATGCATGAGTGCCTCCATAGCCAGCTACTTGCTATGGGGGCACTCAGCAAGTGGCAGGGGCCAGGAGCGCCGGTGGGAGAGCCGAGAAGAGGAGGATAAGGACTTTTGTTATTTAAAAAAAAAAAAAACAATAAAAATTCTATGCTTAAGATTTAAAAGGCTGCTACTGATGTAAATCGCAAAGAGAGAAGTAGAGAAAAAAACGTATGGTAAGAAAGATAATCTGAAAGTGCCTCTGGGATTACTTTAGATAGTGCTATATATTTCTTATTCTTTGTACATTTTACCACAATTCTTTTTTATTATTGGAAAAAGTCCATACAAATTACTTATACTGTATATTGGAAGTGGGGAAGGGGTTGAGACAATGGTAGACTTTTCCTGGCTGTATTAAATACAAACAATTGAAAAGACTTCAGGAGGTTAAACTCTTGCCAATCGTGTAACACCTATATGCAGCAAAAAGAAAGGTGAGCTTTAATGTCCAGTCACTGCACATATGTGTCCCTGACGGCATGAGATTGTGTGCTGATAGGACACTCACTGGACTCTCCCGTGACACTGACCTAACTGTCACTCACTGACAGTTCTTGCTCAAGGCTTTTGATCAGCAGCACAGCACTGGATCAAGATCAGGCTCAGATAAGGGGTTCAGGGGGACTGTCAAACATTGCTGATTGCTCAGTTCTCCCCTACACTCTATCACCAGCTCTCTTTTCTGCCCCCCAGCACTCACTGGAGCCCTGTGTGGCAGTGGAGGAAGTGAGAGGCTAGGCTCTCAGCGGCATGCTGTGAGGCTGAGCCAGTTGCCGATCCAGGCTGCTGGGTGGATTCCGACTGTAAAAACAGGTCACAGAAGTGCAGAATTAACTGAACTCCTATGATTTATAGGAGAAGTGTAGCCAAAATAGATTTGGCTATACTTCTTTAATGTAGAGAAAGCATTAAAGGGTAACTTTAATGGGGAAAAAAAGAATATTGCATATACAATTGCGACAAAAGTCATATTGTAATTGAATGTTATTTAAAATTACCTTTACTTTTCGATCGGCAGTGTTGTAATTTTCAGTAAAATGCAATGCAATATGGCTACCTGGAGGTGTTCTGTACACAAAATGTGTACAGAACGCCCCGCCAGAAACATAATTTTCTGCTCTTGTGATTGGCTCACTGATTTTCCCAGAAGTCTACACTAAGATACAAGTCAGATTTTTGGTATCCCTTGCAACAAAAGAGTCATTTTTGTTAGATACTTCCAAAGGAAATCACGTCTAAAGGGATGCAGACCCTGCAGTTTTTCTCATTAAAGTCCTAAAGGTGCAGCCACTGGTTGATAATTTTGAAACCACTCCCATTAGACTCACTTAGAACAGGGGCAAAAAGGAACAAACAATGATTTCTTCAGAATTACAAAAGATAGGAATCTGCAACAATGTTTGTTAAAATCCTTGCAGAGATAGCCCAGAGGGGAATGTTTTTTTCTCAACAAAAGTGGAGTTTCGCTTTAAAGTAAAAAACCTTTTGCCTTTTTCAACCACTTTACAACAGGGTCAGATCTAGGCTGCTGGATCTGGGAGTGCAGTAAAAAATGTCAAGGGGGCAGAGGATGCAAGGTCAGCATTGCAGTGTATAGGATGTGAGGTCATCAGGGCAGTGTATAGGACCCAGTAGGGCAGTGTATAGGGGATCAGCAGTGCAGGGCAGTGTACAGAGGCCATTCTTTGTAAAGCACTGTACAGGGGTTAGCAGGGCAGAAGATAGGGAATTAGCAGCACAGAGAGCAAAGAGTCAGCAAGGCAGTGTGCAATGGGTAAGAAAAGCAGTGTACTTGGGGTCAGCAGGTCAAAGTATGAGAGGTCAACAGGGGAGTGTACAAGAGGAAAGGGGTCAGCAGGATGGAGGACATGGACCAGCAGTGCAGAGGACAGGGGTCAGCAGTGCAGAGGACAGGGATCAGCAGTGCAAAAGACAGGGGTCAGCAGTGCAAAAGACGGGTCAGCAGGATGGAGGACAGGGGTCAGCAGTGCAGAAGAGAGGGATCAGCAGGATGGAGTACAGGGGTCAGTAGTGCAGAGGACAGGGGTCAGCAGGATGGAGGACAGGGGTCACCAGGACAGAGGAAAGGGGTCACCAGGATGGAGGACAGGGTCAGCAACGTGGAGGACAGAGGTCAGCAGTGCAGATGACAGGGCTCAGCAGGATGGAGGACTTGGTAAGCAGGAGTAAGCGGCCGTTCGTGCCGTGAAACGCGTCAACCTTGGACTCGTCTGTTCCTTACACTGTCTGTCTGTTTATGAACTTTGAAGAATAAAGATACTATTTGTTTTCATCTACCTTGTGTGCGGTTCCACAATTTCCATTGCACATTTCCGGATGGAGGATCTAACCAGCACCAGGTTGGGCTAACACACCTGAGCGGCTTCCTTTCTCTTCAGTATCTAAGCAGGATAGAGCACAGGGGTCAGCAGTGCAGAGGACGGGTAAGTAGAACAGGGGTCAGCAGGAAAGGGTACAGGGGGTCAAATCCCCCCCCAGTTCTCCCCTAGTACAAATCTCTCCAATCCCCCCTCCCAGCACATATCCTCCCCATTCCTCCTTCTAGAATGAACTCCTCCCCCAAATTACCTTTTCAATTACTAATAGCTCCCTATCCCCCCTCCTCTGCAAAACCACCTGTAAGTTACACCCCCCCCCCTTCCCCATAAGCTTACAGGTGAGAAATCACTAAAGAGAGAGTGAGGTGTGCTGTGCTCTCCCCCTCCTGTCATAAAAACAATTCTCAGATGTCACAGGAACCTTCCGGGGCTGAAGTGGTTAAACAAAATAGCTGCAACATTCTAAAGTAAAAAACAAATATACTTAAATGTTTTCTAACCAGTTCAACTCTGTTATCAGTATTACGACTGTAATTTTTCCTTTGTTTGTTGTACATTGGAGGTTGTATTTTACTCGCATGCTTTAATAAAATTGTTTGAACAAGAAAGAATGGAAATGATCAAACTCACTTTGTGATACTATGCACATTTTTAAAAGTAAATGGACATACCGGGATAAACCCATGAACCCAACACCTTAATAATCTTGTATTTTTTTATTGTTCCATTTTCATTAGTCTTTTATATGCTAATACCTCCTATTATATACTTCCCACAACCCATGTCTATACGACTGGTTTACTTAATACTTTTCTGGAACTCTAGTATGGATTTTCTTTATGTTCAAGTCCTAATACAATATTCTGAGTAATAAGCCCTGTTGAATGTATATATTGAAATTCTACTGTACACATTTTCTTTTCAATATGTTTGTACATGTTTCTAATCTTTCTAATAAAAACATTTTTTTTTATAAACAACAACAAAAAAAAATGTTTTCTATATAACTCACAAGGTGAACCTTGATTGCCATAGGAAGTTGCTGGTTTCATATGTCTATAACAAACCACCAGAGGAAAAAAAAAACACCTACAAGGGCTACCAAATTCAAAAAATATATTTTGATGGACATATCATTATAAAAAGCTGTAGGCAAGGATGGGAAACCCTTCCCCACAAAAAACATCTAATGGACCCCCATCCACCTCACCTTTCCCTCCCCTCACTTCCCAATTCCCCCAACCCACTCGGGTATTAAGCGGATCGTCCAACCCTGCTCATTGCCCCCCCTGAACTCACTGCAGTGAAAAACCCGTCTCCCCCTACTAATGGTAATTTGGTTAATGAGTGTTAAGGAGCGACTGCCTGCCGCAGTACATCTACAGCGTGCGGTTGTAAAAAGGTTAAGTGAAACCCCATGCCAAAATTTTTTTAAATGGCGTGGGGTCCCCCCTAAAATCCAAACCAGACCCTTATATGCAGTGTGGCAGGCCAAGAAAGGGGGAGGCGAGCAAGCCCCCCCCCTTAACTATACCAGGCCACATGCCTTCAATATGGGATTTTTTGGGGGGCAGGTGGGGCTCCCCCCCAAAGCACCTTGTCTTTATGTTGATGGGGACAAGGGCCTCTTTCCCACAAACCTAGCCGGTAGTTGTGGTGGTATGCTGGCAGGAGGCTTATTGGAATCTGGAAGCCCCCTTTAACAAGGGGGCCCCTGGTTTCCACCCCCCCCCCCATGTGAATGAGTATGGGGTGCCTAGTTCCCCTACTCATTTACCAAGAAAGTGTAAAAAGTAAGTAAAAACACAACACAAGTTTTTGACAAGTCCGTTATTAAAAAAAAAAAAAAAAACGTCCATCACTGTAGTTCTATTGTCAACCACAATGCCCGCTGCCACTGCTGCCCTGACAAAATAAGAAAAAAACCTCCAGTCCCAACGAAGGCTCCCGCCATCAGCCAGCTCCGCTGTCTTGCAACTCCAACTCCTAACCTCAAGGATTAAAATAACAACTAAAATATCTCATTTGAAAAATGTATACTGATATAGCTACTGGTATATGACCTGCATGTTTTGTCTGTGTTGATCTGTATGCATATAGTGAATGAGACGACTCTTGAAATTTCTAGCCATCTGCTAAAACAATGTATTTAGGAAGGGAAGCTTCAAAACAGACAAGAAACAATTACTTACAAAACGCACTGTACTGTAATAATTAGATTATGAGTCACAACCTCACTATCAAAGAAATAAGGAAAAATAACGTTGAACAAAGCTGTGACAAATGTGAAAAAATGTATAACACATTTCATGTATTCTGTTTCTTTTTAATCTAGTTTAATAGCAAAAGCAATTTTGTTAGATTGGTTTAGTTATAAGTAAACATTCTGTAAAATAATTGGGTTTACATTCTTCAGTGATTTCCTATTATATATGGGTCAAATTTAGATTCATTTGACAATAACACATTGGATTTCAAATTACAACAGAACAGACACTCAATGCCCATAATAATTTATTCTGCCTTAAAGGCACACAACCATTTTTCTTTGGCATTTAAAGACTGATGTATAACACTACAGTATTTTGATTAAGTAGTTATATTTTATTAGAAATCATATTCCCATGTGTGGTCTTGGACCAAAACATTTACTTGATGGGTAAATGTCTATTGTGCACAATAGTCTATGTTAAACTTTAGTGTATCCAGAGATAAAACTTTTTAATAGTTTTTAATAAAACAGATAAGGATTGGAGTCAATGACAGGCTGATGCCATCTGTGTCTCTGCTGAGATTCCCCTCCCAATTTGTTCTGGAGACCATATTCAGTGATAGGAAAAGTAATTGTAAATCCAAACCTTGTACTGTCACCAAAAAGAGATGAGGAAAATTTTTCTAATAGATTTTTCCTTCCTTTGTGCTGATTTTCTGTAGTTTTTAATCTTTCCTACTCAAGCTAAAACTTTAAATAATGTTTTGACATTTGACATACTTTATTAGATAAGTATGACCAAAGCTTTTTTGACCATAATTCTCTTGTGGGTCACAGGAGTACACTTACTTTTGTCCTCCTGTGAACCAGTATCAACTGATAGCGAGCTACTGCCTACCATCAGCTGACGAAGCAGAGCCACTCCAGGCTCTGAAAGGATCGCAACAATATTGTTGGGCGCAATCCGGCTGCCTGATTGACAGATGTTTCTGGCTTGCAGCCCATGGCTGGGAGCTGGGGCCAGCTGTACCTGCCCCCTCTCCAGCCCGGAATACCAGTGAGTGCTGGAGGAGAAGAGTGGAGAGCAGTGACTGACAATCACTTCCCTCTGTTCAAAGTAGAATGAAAACTGCAGGATCAGCAGACATATGGTTGCTCAGCTCTCAGTCTTAGAGCCGACGTAGGGCATCTGCAGCATCACTCCAATGCTGCACCATAGAGGTGAATATGGATTTTATTTTTACAAACCAATGCTTCTCATTTTTATTAAATTGATATCTATATCCTAATACCCAGTCACTAGGTAGAACACCTATTAAGCTTCTTGCCTCTACTTTTTCTCCATAAAAGAGTGAAGGGTCAGGCAGGCCCTGCTTGCAGAAAGATTTTCAGCAAGAAAATGTCTATGCAATAATGACACACTATTTATTGCCCCTAGAAAGTCAGAAATAAACCAATCATCACAAGAGGTACTTAAAAGCAGAAGCATTAGTTATTATTACACAGCCTTTTTTATAGGCACTCTAAGACAGTGACTCCCCCATCAGTGTTTTAAGAACTTCATGACCTGCATTTGAACAAGAATCTCAGGTGCTCCTCTGAGGGTGCTCACATTTTGGCTATGACATTAATCAGTTTTGATTATATTGTTTGATACATGAACACCAGATGCATGATAGCACCAGACCTGTCACGATCAGGATTAAGGCTCGGAGACCAGTTGCTATAGCAGTAGCAGAACTGCAACCAACCAGCAGGATAGATACACAGGCATTCACTCTGGTAAATGATGTGGGCTCATCTGAAGTGCAGAGTCTAAGTACTAACTGGTGTTCACCAGAGCTTCTGATGTTGGAGAAAGATTTTGCTGCGTGTTAGTGCCAAGTCGCTGTCCTCAGAATCAACCCACCAGGAGGTGAGCAGCCGGGGTCCCCTGACCGATAAGCAGGTAGGGATCAAACAGAAGCATAGTCAGTAAACAAGTCAAAGGTCAGTAACACGTAGTTGCAGGTTGGGATCAGGTAGAAGCTTAGTCGAGGAACAAGCCAAGGGTCAATAACGAGTGGTAGCAAAATATGGACAGCAGCAGGGAAGACCAGAGCAAGATACTGGCTAGAGAGAGCACAATAATCTGGCAAACATGAAGTGCAAAGACATGGCTTAAACCAGGAAGTTCATGGGAGAAGCACAGAGTTCAGGGTTCAAGACAAACAAGGTTCAAGACAGGATTGTTCAAGGAATTGTCCCAGAAGCTGTCCAGCATTCCAGGTAGCTCTACGAGGAGAGACATTGCCTTACACAGCAGAGGTTCCAGGTTCAAATCCAGGCCCTAACAGTGATCCCCTCTTTCCAGGATGTCCCTTGGACATATTAGGGCCAGATTTGTGTGGAAACCCTTTGTGGAATTCTCTTGTTAATCTAGGGGCATGAATGTTCTCCTTAGGCTCCCAAGAAATTTATTTTGGTCCATATTCTTCCCATTGAACCAAATATTGTAATTTAATCCTAAAGATCCTGGAATTAAGAATTTCTTCCAGCACAAATTCTTCTTCACCCTGTACCTCAACAGGTGGAAGATGTGGAAGAATTCTTCCTGAAAAATAATTTTTACGCAATGGTTTTGAGTAGTGATATTTGAAATACAGGGTGAATATTCATACTGTCTGGAAGTTTTAAGCGAAAGGTGACCGGATTGATTTGAGCAGAAATCTGGAAAGGTCCTACAAAATTTTGGCCCATTTAGCAGATAGAACATGAACCTTCAAATTTTTGGTAGAAACCTACATTTTGTCACTCACATGAAATGTAGGCGGTGACCTGAGTATCAATAAATTGTTTACAAATCTCTTGTAATGTAGTTATTCTATTGGTAACAGCAGGAATTGGAGTTGAGATGGGGAGATCAGGAATAAAAACTAGATGATATCCGGTGTTTAGGTAAAAAAGGACTTTGATAAGTGGAGCCATATTTAGAATTGTTATAAGCAAACTCTGCTGTAGGACGACAGTCCACCCAAACATCCTGAAGATAACTAATAAAACACCAAAGATACTGCTCCAATGTTTGATTGGTCCCCTTGGTCTGACCATTAGACTGAGGAGGAAAAGCAGAGGACAGGTTAATAGTTCCACCTAAGGCTGAACAAAAGCTTTTCCAAAATCTTAAAGTAAACTGCACTCCTCTGTCAGACACCTCATCATTAGGAATTCCATGTAGTTTAAAGATTTCTCGAACCATCAACTCCGCAGTTTGTTCAGCAGAGGGTACCCCCTTCAGTGGTATATAATGAGCCATCTTAGTGAGATGGTTGACGACTACCAAGATAGTAATAATTTCTTTTGAGGGAGGTAAATCAACCACAAAATCTATGGAAATTGCCCCCCACGGTCTTGATGGAACAGGGAGTGGCTAGAGAAACCCCAAAGGGGAAGCTTGGGATGTCTTATTAGGTTTACAAGTCAGACACAAGGCCACATAGCTTTTGACATCTCTCTTGTAACCAGGCCACCAAAAGGAATGTGCAAAAGTTTTTCTATCTTAGAAATCCCAAAATGCCCCGCAAATTTAGAGTCATAAACTAACCTGAGGGCTTCAACCCGAGCATATTTAGGTACATAGAGGCAATGTGCTTGAGTCCAAAAGCCATTCTTGTATTCCAGGTAATGTCCTTAGGTGGATAATTGAGAAGTGGGTAATTTTCATATCCCTCTTTGAGGAGACTTAACCACTTCCATACCGGGCCATGTCTGGCACTCCGCTCCTACATGTAAACATCATAATTTTTTTGCAAGAAAACTACTCAGAACCCCAAAACATTTTATATATATATATATATATTTTTTTTTTTTAGCAGAGACCCTAAGAAATAAAATGCTGGTCATTGCAACTTTTTATGTCACACGTTATTTGTGCATAAATATTTCAAATGCTTTTTTTTGGTTGGAAAAAGCAGTTTTATGATTTAAAAATAAACAAAACACTAAAGTTAGTCCAATTTTTCTGTATTTTGTGAAATATAATATTACGCTGAGTAAATAGATACCTAACATGTCACGCTTTAAAATTGCGTACACTCATGGAATGACGCCAAACTTTGGTACTTAAAGCGGAGTTCCGGGCAGAGAAACGTTTTTTTTTTGAACATACCCCCGGGACAGTCAGGGCTAGCACATTCCACAATGGCTAGCCTCTGATCTGTCCCGGTTCGCACTTACCTTTTAGAAGAAATACTTACTTAGAAGTTTTCTTCCACAGCGTTTCCATCTCGGTTGTGGGCAGCTGAAGCCGGCACGGTCCTCTTCTCTGTCTTCTTCCGCGTCTTCGTGTCCCAGAATGCGCTGCACCGGCCCCTCTCATCACTTCCGGTGCGGCGCCGCATTCCTAAACAGCTTCTGGGCATGCCCAGAAGCTGTTTAGCAGGGGAATGCGGCGTCGCCCGGAAATGACGAGCGGGGCCGGTGCGGCGCATTGATTCCTGGGAGCTATGACGTTTAGCTCCCAGGAATCATTGCGAGGCAGGAAGTGACGGGGTGAGCCTCGGCGCTGGAGGAGGAAGCTGTCATAGGTGAGTATTTACGATCGTCAAATACAAGGTGAGTTTTAAAAAAAAAAAAATCTAACTATCCAATTCCTTTTCAGGTTAGGCTGAACTAGCGGACGGGCACAAAAAAAATATCGTTTTTGTGCCCGGAACTCCGCTTTAAAATCTCCATAGGCACTGCTTTAAATGTACAGAGGAAGTCTTGGGCTAGAATTGTTGCTCTCGCTCTAACGTTCGCAGTGATGCCTCACATGTATGGATTGGGCACCGTTTATATATGTGGCTGTAATGTACGCATGTGTTCACTTCTGCATGTGAGCACGCGGGGACGGGTGCACTTTATTTTATTTTTTTATTGCTTATTTTATTTTTATTTTTTTTATTTTTACACTTTCTCTTAATTTTTTTTTATTACTTTTATTACTATTACAAGGAATGTAAACATCCTTTGTAATAGGAATAGTGCAAGCCAATAAGACCCCGGGTCCCTCCTACAGGCTGGAAAGCCTGAAATAAAAAATAAATAAATAAAAAAAAACGATCTTGGCTATCCAGCTGAGATCATGGCAGTATTGCCAACTGCCAAGAGTGTCATAGAGACTGTCGGGGACCATCTGGTCCTCGGCAGTCTCTATAGTGTAATTCCACCGCTGGCTGATTCCTTCTCCGACTCGCCAATCACACGGGCGAGCCGGTAGAAGCACCAGAGGGCGGTGGGAGAGGGAGATGTCCCCTCCCGCCACCTGTTAGAACGATCAAGCGGATGAACAGCTGCTATGATTGTTCTTATGGTGCAGGGAATTGCCGGCTAAAAAAAATTATATCTGAATGATGCCTGCCACAGGACATCATATGACGTCCAGCGGTAAGGAAGTGGTTAAGAATGTCTTGGAACTTGTGTCTCCTAGGAAGTTCTTTAGAGGTAGGATTGTACATTTAAGGCCCGTACACACGTACCGATCGTCGGCATACAAACGTCGGCGGACGAAAGATCTGCCGATTGTACGCTTGTTAGTATGGTGCCTCCGACAGCCGTCAGCGCACATTCTGCCGACAAGAATCTGTCTTGCAAGCATTGAAATTTTTGTATGCCGACACCAGAACGGCCGATTGTTCGCCAGTCAGTACAGAATTCTGCCGACACACAGCTACAAATCCCAACACGCATGATCAAACCAAATGAGGTCCCGGAAGAATTTTCTCTAGTAAACTCAACATTTTATCCAGAAAGAACTTTCGGCTCGCGGCAGTCCAAGAAATAGGTGAAATGCGGAGCACATGCTCATCTTGATAAATGTGAGAAGAAGGAAGATGCTGCTCATAATGCCATACTTTTCGAATAAAAAGGCATGTGTTCTGTTATGATGAAGATAATGTTTGTCTATTCTATCTGTTCTATAAAATTTTATAATTAAATAATTTGAACTCTTCACCATTATTTATTTTTTTGCACAGCAAAGATCTAACTATTGATATGACCCTTTATTCTTGTATGAATTAATGTCTAAAACATATTTTTCAGGTTATGCACAATATTAAACATGTTAACAAATTCAGATAGGCCATTTTTAATTTACAATTTTCTTTATTTTTGGATCTCAGAAATAAAAAAAAAGTAAATATTAATACTCTCCGTATTAAAAAATAAACATAAAAAGGTCCATTTGGACTAAATTAAATTAGAAACTGCCAAACAGGGGTAAAATAAATAATAGGGGGTTACACAAATTAAAGTTGGTGATAGCTATAATCAGGCTGCCATGAGGGCAGGTTTGGATCCTGCTGGCCATATTGCCACTGGCCATGTGGCATTTGGCGAGGTGGTGGCTGTTGTGGAGGTGGAGGGCATGGGTGCTCCTCGCACGTGTGGCTGTGCTCTGTAAGGACGCCGTTTTCCGCCTTTTGCAGGACATCCAGAATCATTTTGCGGGCATACTGACACTGCCTGAGGTCCACCTTATCTAAAATTTTGCCCGTCATGTTGCCGAAGGACTCATTGGCCTCCGGTTTCCTACGGAGGGCTATGGTGGCCTCATGTATAGGTCATCCACGTGCTTCCTCTTTTGCCTCTGTTTGGCAGGAGGAGGTGGTGGTGGAAATAGTTCCGCAGGCTCTCCAGGCTCCTGGCTGCAACCTGGCTCCTCCACAGTGATACTTCCCTGTTGATGAAATGAACAATTGATTAGAATGTTATAGTGTATATAAAAAGTCATGTTTGTTATATTATTGTGAACAAATAGCAGACTTTACATACAGTGGTGTATCTAGGGTCTCCAGTGCCCTTGTTGAGGAGCTGTATTTGGCAACAACCCCCCCAAGATCAATGTAAAAATGTAACCCCCCCCAAAAAAATATAAAAGGGCATTAAATGTTTTTCATTTGTCCCTTGTTTGCCCAGTGTAGAGCTCTCTAGTGGGCAATCATTGTCTCAGGTGTGAAAAACAAGAAAGAGAGGGGTGAGAGATAGAGAGAGGGAATGAAAGAGGGGGTGTGAGAGAGAGAGGAGGGGGGTTGCAGAGAGAGAGAGGGGCCTGAACTTGCAGAGGGCTTGATGTATGGCATTGAGGGTGAAGCGGTGCAGGGAAACAGGAATAAGGAAGCCACCTGCCTTGCTGACCCAGAGTGAGAGACCAGAGACATGGAAGCAAGGATGGATGTATCATTTGCAGGAGCTGTTAGTTTGTTAGTTTTGTTTTAAAAAAGATTGAGCCAGAGGAATGCTGATGCTCCAGCAGTGTTTGTTAGGACTGGAGGTGTGCTGGGGATGCAGCAGTGTTTGTAAGACCGGAGGTGTGCTGGGGATGCAGCAGTGTTTGTAAGACCGGAGGTGTGCTGGGGATGCAGCAGTGTTTGTAAGACCAGAGGTGTGCTGGGGATGCAGTGAGAGGCAGTCTCAGTCTCCTGGTCTTTTGGCTCAGCTGCTCTCAATGTTTTACACCTGCATGAAGCAGCTCTCAATGTTTTACACCTGCATGAAGCAGCTCTCAATGTTTTACACCTGCATGAAGCAGCTCTCAATGTTTTACATGAATCCGCCTGCAAACTGGGGGTTCTGGGGTGTGCAGGCTGAGTGGATTGTTCAAAAAATAACTAAAAAAATGCCAATGTTTTTGCGACCCACCCCCTTGGCCTGCGCCCCTGGCGGTTGCCTGTCATGCCAACCCCTTGCTATGCCAGTTTACATAAAGGGTCAATTATGGTTTAGCTTATAATTTTGTTACATGATTACATTTTTAGCAGACAATATATAGTGAAATGCCATACCTGAGTAAAACTCTCCTCCAGGATATCTTCATCCTGGCTGGGATCAACAGACACAGAGCCCTCTGCCGAAGTCGAAGGCAGCGTAGAAATTGACGGCCTCGATTCCAAAGTGTCTGCCAGGAACCTCAGGTTATCAAAGTACCACAGCCGTGGTACATGTACATTTTGTGAAGCTGCTCCAGACTGGGTGGAGTCTTCAATTTTCTTAACCTCCCGCCTGTAGGCACTGCGAATACTGTTTATTTTTCGCCGTATATAGTCAGCATTTGCCCCAGGACAGACGGGCTTGTAGAAGGCCACTAAATGGTCAATGGCCTGTTTTTTTAGTTTCTTATTTTTATATTCAGCCGACTTGACTTTCCACAAACAGGGCAGTTGCCTGAACTCATCAATGAAACTGATGAGAAAGTTGTGGGTGGTGTAATTGTCCACCATTTTGCAGGACAGTATATGCCTGCAAGACACAACACAACACAAAACATATTAAAATAGCATGTATTTTGGAACATAATAAAGATATTCATAGTAAAAGCTGTATAGGGCCCAAAACACACACTTTCTAATAAAAAAGTCGTACCTTTGTTTGTGGGGAAAAGTCGTGATTCGCCGTTCGATCGTGCTCCAACCCTCGATATGTCCGCTAGCGAATCGTCGGCCGAAAGATCTGGCGTCCTTTAAATACAGCGCATGCGTCAACTCCTCCTCCAGTGGCGGGCTTGTGCAGGGGTGTGTACGTGCCGAAGATCAGGCCTACATGCGACACACACACCTGAAGCAGTGGAACAATCTTTTAATCAAGAAGAATGTCTGAAAGATCTCAGAGTTCATCAAGTGGGGGCCGAAGTGATTGGGCCACCAGAAAATCAAGGGCTACACCCATGACAAAGGCAGAAATGTTGGAGATGGTCGGAATTTTAGAAAAAATGGACTATGATGGCAAGTTGGCAAATTACGACCGGCCCAATGCCAGGAAAGATGGCATCATGGATAAGGTGGTGGCCTGTTTGCTTAAAAAATTCGGTGTGGAGCGATCGAAAGATCAGATTCGGAAACGGTGGTCCGACCTGAAACACCGTGAGCAGGATCAGCTGGGCCAAATCCATCGGATTTTGAAAAAATTTAAGTTTTTTTTTTTATTTTTTTTTTAAACATGTAATATGTTTTTTATAATTTTGTGTATGTTGTATTAACATGTCTAGATTATAATGTTTATGTAAAAAGTTAGATTACTCATTTTAGTTGTCATGTCGTGATTAGATCGATCTATTGTTGATGTTTTAGTATATGACATTAAAAGTCAGGAAGCCATAGTTAAAAATATATGTATTGTGTTGCAACGAACGTTCTTTCCTGCATGAATCTTCTCTGCAAACATTCCTATTAATCACAGATTATTAATCAAACCTTTAAAAAGGAGAAAAACGAAAACTCTGTGCCAAACTATGGGAAAGGAGGAGGAGAGGTTTGGCAGCTCCATCGGCAGTTGCGGAAGAAGATGAGGACATGGGCCCAGATGGTGGCACAGATTCGACTAAAGGTAATTGGTTCCTATGCACTGTCAAACATTAATGTACCATATTTTTCGTAGATAACCATGTACATGTCTTCATATCTGTTACTAAAAGAGCTATCAAGCAGGGCACCATGTCCTAACAAATGTACCTCTTGTGACTTTTATGATATGGCAAATTTTTTGTATTATGTAGATGAAGACATTATTCCTGAGGTGATTCTGGTGGAGACAACAAGTGACCAGACACCAGAGCAACAAGAAGGTTGGTAGGCACAGATTTTTGTGTAGTGGGATCATAGAAATATGTGTATTTGCAATGATTGTTTAACCTTATATTCTTGTATTCCCTTACAAATTTACATTGCAGATGTTGCGTCATGCCAGGATGTGGCATCCCCAGCCAGGTCAGAACCCAGATCTCCTGGCAACTTGCCAAGCAGCGTGGAAGCCACTTCCGAAAATGTGGAGGATCCTGGACCAAGTGTCCAAGAGCCAATTGTGTGCCCACGTAGGTTTTTTCATAATGATTTTTATCAGTGTTATTTTTAGCCTCCAATTGTCAACACTAGTTCCCTATGGGAGCCTCTTTATTTGAATGGAAGTGGCACCGTAAGTCGGATCAGGATGCTCTGACTTGCGGGGCCACTTGCGCTGTGAAGATATTTGAGGGGGAACTACACAGAAAAATTGAATAACCCACCGTGGGTGTCCCCCCCAAGTTCACAACCAGGCCTTTGGTGTGTGGTATTGAGTTTGAGGGTATGCCCACAACAAAAAGACAGCGTGGGTTACCCCCAAAACCCCTACCAGACCCTTATCCAAGCATGCAGCTTGTCAGGCCAGGAAAGAGAACGAGCAAGCGGACCAAACACCCCCTGGACCACAGCAGGACACATGCCCTCAACATGGGGGGGGTTTTATTGCTTTGGGCCAGGGGGCCTCTGCACCGCACACCCAAAAGCACCTTGCTCCCATGTAGAGAGGACAAGGGCCTCATCCCCACAACCCTGTCTGGTGGTTTTGGGGGGTCATGCGGCCAGGGGGTTCCTAGGACTTTGGAAGCAACCTTTAACAAAGGGTGGCCCCCAGATCCCAGACCCCAATCACTATGTGAATGGGTATGGGGTACATAGTACCCCTACACATTAACCACATAAATGGAAGTGTATGTGAATAACGACAGGAGACGTTTATGAAATGTTCTTAAATATCTTCATCCGGTTTTCTCCACTCTGCTCTTTGGATCTTTTCCTCTCCACTCTTCTGCTGTCCAATCTTCTGCTCTTATGTTGTCTGCTCTTTTGCCCTAGGCTCTTCTTCTTCCACCTGTCCTCCTCCCATGCTGTTGCCATGCATTCTGCCCGTCTCTGGTCTCTGCATCTTAATATATATACATTACGACCATGCCCTCACAATGACGTCATCATGCGTTCACACCCCTAATGAATATATAGTAAGCTCAGGAGACTGGCAGAATCATCAGCAACAGCATTGGAGGAGGACAGGAGGAAGAAGAAGAGCCTAGGGCAAAAGAGCATAAGAACAGGGTAGGTATTAACTCGAGAGGAATTTAAGATTACCTGGACACCAAATGTTTCTCTATTATTATGACCTCATGTAGGTGATTCACATTGACTCATTTTTTTTTTTTTTTTACAGACCATGTTTTACATAGTTGCACATTAGCCAAATTGACCCGTGAGGCTCTCCAATGCTGCGCAGACCTGGAACAAATAAAGGAGACTGCAACGGCCTTACAAATCAAAATGCGCAATTTTGTGGACATGATTGGCAAATTTTAAGCCACAATTTTCGTACGTTTTTAATGTTTGTATTGGGATGTTCCTGATGTTACAAATTTTTTATAAGGTTTTATGGCATTTTTATTACACTCAGATGTTAAAGAGTGTACCCAAGTTTGGGAAAAGCACTTTACAACACCCTAACCCTAACCCTAACCCTAACCCTAACCCTGTGAATGTTTGATACTAAAACATTTTTACATTCAACAATGTGTGTTCAATTCTTTATTAGACTTTCGTTGGGGGGTCGAGGTCTAAAGCTGTGTAAAGAAGCACTAAATGTATGATGGCTGTCCTATTCCCATATTTACATGTTAATGAAAGCATTTTGGACACTGCCATATGCGAGTTGCTGGAGGTGTCAATGAAATGTTAAAGATACCCCCAGTTTTAACGCATATCACAGTGCGATCTGACATTTCACACAGGATCGGATCACACAAGTTTGAACGACTGTGCGATCCTATCCTGATGCGGCTGAATAAATGCATCATGTGCGACTTTTGTGCGAGTGCAGTGCGAATTGAGCCATACAAACTGTATAGCTGATTTTCGCATGAACATCTGATCGCATGTAATAAAGGAGCAGTGCGCTACGATATTACATGCCATCAGATGTGCAGTGTGAATTGAGACATATACACTTTGTATGGCTACATTCGCACTGAACACGCATACAAGTCGCACATGACCCTTTATTTCTGATGTATCTGGATTGGATCGCACAGTGCTTAACACTTGTGGAATACAATCCTGTGCAAAAAGTAAGTGGCGGGTCACCCTTATGCAATGCTGGAAGGCTGCAAAGTCGCAGACTTCCCACATTGCATAAGTGTGACTCAACACTCAAGGTACTAGCAGTCCTAGGATTCAATATGGCATTGATATTGCCAGTAGCAATCAGTGTAGGGAGATCAGTGTAATCTATAGTGTATTGCTTGTTCGTTGCTCTAGTTCACTTTCCATTACCTATATATATATAACACTTTGAGATGAACAATGATCAAGTTTCACATAACACTGACATATCCTAACATTGGTGGGCAGTGAGAAGGATGTCATAAATGAACACAACATAACAGGTGTAGGTACGTTGTTAATACCCTAATGTATTATATGAAATATATAGTATGGGCAACTTCTGGACAATAACCACCAATGTAAGGTGACATTAGATGAACCTTGGGTGTGACCTAGTTCTCAATGTGACAGGGTTTGTGTAAATTTTGTGGTGTGCAGAAGGCCCTTGTATTTACACCACTGGCTCAAAAATAACACATGGCCATCATCACTTTGGATCAGCTGGTGAGAGACTACAGCAAAGAAACCCACTGATGAATGTATTAACCCTTCCAAAGTCACACATATATAACACATGATTTACACCAAAAATTATGTTGGCCATATGTGCCCAAATGATTAGAATCCACAATACAGAATCATAGCAATTTTTGTTTAATGTGTTCAAAAATAATAGATCGCTGACATTTATCTTGTGTATCAAATCTTTAACAACATTAATGTGTGTGTGACATTGATTGCTGCCAGGACACAGCTCCTCTCCCCAAGAAATAGTCCAGATATTCCTGGCGGATCTGACGGGCCCTGTGTGATGCCAATCCTGACCGTCCAACTTGCATTGACGTCATGGACTCCACTTGGTCAGGAGGTTGGGCCTCTCCACTTGTACCTGGCATAGCAGGGTCAGTATCCAGTTGCTGCAAAACATAATTGTGTACATTCCTGCGTAGGAAGTTGTGCAAAATGCAGCAACACAAGACCACATTATCCACTTTGTACAGTGCCAGGTGTATGGACGTCAGGAATATCCGGAACCGGTTGGCCATTATCCCGAAGGCATTCTCCACAACTCGGCGAGCTCTGGACAACCGGTAGTTGTAAATCCTTTGGTCGGGGGTGAGGTTCCTCTGAGGGTAGGGCTTCATGAGATGCTCCCCAAGCGCAAAAGCATCATCTGCGATAAACACAAAGCTCATACCCTCAACAGTTTGCTCCCTGGATGGCAGGTTCAGAGTGCCGTTCTTTAGACGACGAGCGAACTCCGTCTGCTCAATAACTCCCCCATCCGAATTGCGGCCATTTTTGCCAATATCCAAATAAATAAACTCATAGTTTGCATTAACTATGGCTAGCATGACTATACTAAAAAAAACTTTATAATTATAATAAAATGTGCCAGAATTCGGAGGGGGGACAATGCGGACGTGCTTCCCATCAATAGCACCCCCACAATTGGGAAAATTCCACTTCTCCTGAAATTGAGCAGAAATCTCCAGCCATTGCTCTGCGTTTGAAGGAAACTGTGGGGAAAAAAACAAAAAACAAATTAGTGCTTGAGCACATCACATTATTAATTACACACACAGATGTCTGTTAAATGCTTATGCAACTTGTTAAAAATATAAACAACAGGAAGGCAAACGTTTGGATTAGGGGATGTAACATCTACATACATTTATTTTCAACCTCCTATTGTTCTTATATTGTAAAGGGCCATACACACTATAAGATTCTCTGAAGACTTTTTCCTGCAGATTTACCTTTTCTATGTAGTGCAAGGGCCTACCAGATTGCATAGGATTTGAAAGTGTTTGTTGGACCTCATATTATTTGGTTTTGGTAAATCGGAAGGATAAATTGTTCTGACAATCTTATAGTGTGTATGGCCCATTATACTCAAACTATGGCCCTCCAGCTGTTGCAGAACTACACATCCCATGAGGCCTTGTAATTCTATGACATTCACAGACATGACTAGGCATGATGGAAATTGTAGTTCCTGAACAACTGGAGGGCCGTAGTTTGAAGACCTCTGAGCTTGAGCTTTGGTATATGCTGACTTTGAGATTTAGCATGTGGGTGGGGGATGGGTAAGTAAAACTGGGCATTTATACATCAATAAGGGCTTGTGGTCAGTGAAGGTTTTAACATCATTACATAAACATACACAATCATAGGTGGGAATGGATGGACTGATGTATTTTAGATAAATCATAAACTAGGTAATAAAACATTGGCCAAGGAATAATTGTTTGAGGGAAAGTAATAAAATTACAAAAATTCTACATACTGTTAACTGGCAATGCGTTTAGGGACACATAGGAGAGAATGGTGGGGTGGTTAGTGGGTAATTTTACAAATGGTTAAGATAATCTACATCTTTACTACTATGTGCATGCGGACAGAGGGTAGTTTACAAATAATGGCCTGTGTCAATTGCTGTACATCCAAAAACATCATAATTCGGGTGAAACGACTAATACATGTAATGTAAAAAAACAAACATACCTTGATATAGTCCTTCTGCAAGACCTTGATGATGGCAGAGCAGGTCTCAGGGATGATGACTCCAAGTGCTTGGGGGGAGATGCCTGTGGTGAACTTCAGATCCTGCAGGCTTCTCCCTGTTGCAAGATACCTCAACGTCGCAATTAACCTTTGCTCAGGAGTAATTGCAAGCCGCATACAAGTATCCTGCTTCAGAATATAGGGGGACACCAGGGCAAGAAGACGGTAAAAGATGGGATCCGTCATCCTCAAATAATTCCTGAAGTCATCAGGATTATTTTCCTGGAGCTCCCTCAGCAAGGACATATGAGAAAATTGATCACGGTTAAGCAACCAATTTTTCGTCCAGGAGGTCCGGTTCTTCTTCCTAATGCTCGTACGTCGTCTCAGAGCCAAAACTCCAACACTAACGACAGCAACGGTCGAATTCACGGTCACCATAATAAATTCTCGAACGATGTCTCGGAAAATAGCGAAATGTCGCCAACCAAACAAATGCTACCGAAATCAGCGCGAGATGCCCAGAAGGGTCACGGCCAAACACTCACTTCCTCTTTTGTAACGGCGAACGTGCGTGGAACGTAGTGACGTCATTTTCTGTCGGCAGACAAATGTCCTGGGCAAGTTTTGAGCACTTTTCAACAGACAAACACGCCAGCCGCGAACATTTGTAGGACGTTCTGTCAGCCGACGATCAGTACGTGTGTATGGGCCTTTAGAGTCACATTCCTAGAAAGGCTCAGACAACATCCTTGATAGGACATCGGCCTTTCCACTCGTCGATCCAGGTCGATACAAGATAATAAAATGTAACCCTTATTGAAAAATTCAGACCAAAGTCCTTGACTAGAAGACAGTATCTTGGCAGAATGAATGAATTCCAAATTTTTATTAACAGTGAGAACAGTTACAGGATAACTAGCCCCTTCCAGCAGATGGCTCCATTCAGAAAAGGCTTCCCTTATTAATAGCAACTCTTTATTCCCAATGTGATAATACCTTTTGGCTGCAGACATTAAACGAGGGAAAGAACGTAAGCGCAAGGATGAAGCTGCAACTTTTCTCTGTTTCGCTGAGAAAGGAAAGCTTCCAGGGATGAAGCATCCACTTCCATGATAAAAGGTAGTTTAGGGTCGGGATGACCCAATACTGGTGCAGAAATGAAAAGTCTTTAGCTTACTAAAAGCAGTTTGTGCCTCAGATGAACACAACTAAGCAACCCTTTCTTTGTCAGCTATGTAATTGGTGCTATCACCTTAGAGAAGTTTCTTATAAATTATCTGTAGAAATTGGCAAATCCAACAAATAATTTCCTTAAAGTTTCCAGGGGCTGGCCAATCTACCACTGCTTTGATCTTCTCAGGATCCATGCTCACTCCTTCTGGAGAAATAACATATACAAAGAACTGGATCTTGGTTCGCACACATTTCTCACATTTCTCCAGTTTGATGTCAATTCGATTCTTCCTTAATCTTTCAAAAACAGTGCAAACATGCTTGAGATGCTGCTCCAGGTTATCGAAAAGATGAAAACATCATCCAGATAGGCAATCATAAAGTGGTCTAACAGATCTTGAGAAACATAGTTGATGAAGTTTTGGAAAGTTGCAGGGCCGTTGCAAAGGCATAACTAAGGACTTGAAATGCCCATATTTGGTTCTAAAGGCGGTTTTTTCATTCACCTTCATGAGGAATGTGGAAAAGGTTATACACCCTCCATAAGTCTAATATTGTAAATATTTTAGCAGAACAGAGTCTTTCAAACATTTTAGAGGTCAAGGGGAGTGGATAACAGTTTTTAATAGTGACCTTAATCGAGTCCCTGTAATTGATGCACGGACGCAAGATGGTGTCTTTCTTTTCAACAAAGAACAGGGCTGCTCCTGCAGGACATGTTGAGTGTATGTAAAGCCCTTCTCTAAATTCTCATCAAGCCACTCCCTGAGCATCTTTAATTCAGGTTCTGACAGATTGAAAAGGCAGCCAAAGGGTATTTCTGTCTCTGGTAATCATCTGGAAGCTGATAGTCTCACAATGGTCAACCTCAAAGAGGAACCATTTCATGGGAGACAGGTCCTGACAATAAAGGTGAACCATCAACAGACTGTTGAACTACTGAAGAAGCCAATCTAATGGTGATATGTGTATAGGAGGGAGGAGTTCAGTCCAGGACGTCACACAGCTGCCGAAAACCAAATGGTGTGGGACCCAGTCTGATGATAGTTTGGTGATTTATATATGCAGTTTTTAATCTGGTTTCTTGTAAGTGTATTTTAATTGGAGCATCTTAATAAATGATTTGAATGGAGAGCACTATAGAGTTGCCTTTGTGCTATATTTGGTCAGTGTGAGGATTATTGGCCCAGACGGGAGTACTAGATCTAAGGAAGGAAGTTTTACATCCAGTTCAGAGTGACCGGCGAGAGTTGTAAAATAAGTCTGTTAATAACAGGAGTGAGGTGAGCGTTCAATTCACCTGGTGGTGGCACTAATTCATTTGTTTAAGAAGATTTGAGCACGGCGATGGAATATAGATATATATGGGACTTTTACTGTACACTTTTTTATGTTTATTATCTTTATTTAGGAGTTGTTCACAGTATTGAATATTCAGCAGTACTTCATCATATGTTTATATTTTAAATATAGGAAATAGACCATGACCAAAATTATAAATGGTAGATCTGTAGCTAAGCACACATCCCATGTTCAAGCAGTGATCAAAATCTAAAGCAAAATGCTATTTGTAACAAGTGCTGTCGCAATAGTTCTCACCAAATGACAGGTGTCGCCCTGCCCTGGAAGTTGGACTAGTCTAACATTGGGTGAGGAACTGATACCCATCTGCTTAGGACAGAAAAACTTTCCCCCGTTTGCTGAACTTTACAATAAACACAGACAGCTGCAGCATGGCACTCACCAATAGCATTGCTCCGAGCTCTGGACACCATTGAGACCCAGGAGGAGAGCAACACACCAACTGCACAATGAGAATTACTATGACTGTTTCATGGGAAGCTTCAGGCCTGGGGGGTTTTCCTCTCTCCTACGACACCTGAGTCAGGAGGAAGTTAGGATGCCACGGAGGAGGGTTGGCAGAACATTAGGCTCCTCCTCTACCAGTTGCAATAAGTGTGGCCGGTCTGGTCACTTCATGGGAGTGAAAGTCCCTGCCAAGTACGCCCCATAACACTGGTGCTACAGCAAGCCGATGGCTGCCGGGGACTGTTCTAGTGTGGGAGGTGGAGCTGGGACTCGGGAGGAGGCTATTTTTGTGCGGGGGTGGCATTTTTGCCACCCCCCACAAAGTGCCTGCCTAGGCCAAGACACAGCACAATTTCTAGTGTGCATGAAGCCTTATAGTCTTTTGTTAACTCACACAGCCTTCTATTATACACAATCACAACAACTTAAAGTGTAACTTCACCCCCCCAAAAAAAAAATAGCAAATAAATATAAAAAACCTAAAGTGTCACTAAAACCACATCATAAACTATCAATGAATGCTCTTTTACACGCTGTTCCTACTCACTCAGTCACTACGAGATTCTTTTTCTGTATTCTGTAAAAGAAAACCTGGTTGATCCTGCTGCTTTCCACCTTTTGTTTATGTCCTGTTCAATGCTACTAGAGAGTTAGTGTGCTATAGTGTGCTATTCTGATTCTATTGTCAGTGTAGAATATCAGTTTAGTGTGAATCTAGTGATAGGTCAGTCAGTGTGAGTGTAGTGCAGCCATTAATTTTTACTTTAGTGTCAGTTTATTTTGTCAGGGCAGGTTTACTGCATTATAGTTCAGTGCATTATGTGCTGTTTATATTTCTGTGCATTAGTGCATGTTTAACGCAGTATATTTCATTGCGTTAGTGCACGTTTACCACAGTATATTTCAGTGCGCTACTGCACGTTTAACACAGTATATTTCTGTGAATTTGTGCCCCTTTACCACAGTATATTTCAGTGTGTTACTGCAGGTTTAACACAGTATATTTCTGTGTGTTAGTGCAGTTTTACTGCGGTATAGTGGAGTGTGTCCGTGTAGTGAGTACTCAGGTTAAAGTGCACCAAACACCACTTTCAATTGTTTAAAGTGAATCCACCTCCACATTTCCACATCTTTTTAAAACATTTTGTAATAAGCCCCCCCTCATCATGTCTGGGATGTCAACAAGGAGAGACAGACATTCCCGTGGCACGGTGAGGAGGCCAGCACAGGCAAAGGTGGGCGTGGTCAGTCTGTAGGTAGGGAATCATTTCCTCTGTTTAGTGATGTTGCCCATGCTATCCAGCCACAACATGCAGATGAGGTGGTGGACTGGCTTAATAAACCATCCTCATCCTCCTTCACACAAGCAGAGACTAGTGTGCAGTACACTGCAGCTGCCAGAGGGGCTAAATCTGCCTTCTTGTCCACATCTATTCCTGCCATAGCCCCAGCATCAGGCATGGATGGTTCTACTGAGTTATTTGCACACAGCATCAGCCACTTGCTCCATGACAATGCACAGCCATTACTTGATTCAGATGTTGGTTCTGAGGTTCAAGAAGGTAAGAACATGAGCCTACAAAGAGGGGAGAACATTGGTACACAAATTGGAAATCATGTTCCCCCAGCCACAACGTTTTGCCAAGATGTCTCCAGTGGTAATGAGGATGGAGGAGATGATGAAGATGAGGTCACTGACGCGACTTGGGTGCCGGATAGAGCAGAGGAGGGAAGTGAGGGTGAGGCACAACCCCAACAAGGCAACCATCATGAAAGAGTAGAGAGCAGCCACCCTATTCCATCACATTGTGGAGCTGTTATCTCCTGGCACCCTTCCCACAGCTCAGCTGTCTGGGCCTTTTTTAGCACATGTGCAGCTGATCGCACTCTTGCAATTTGCAAGCTTTGTCTCAAGCACATCAAGCGTGGCAAAAAAAACAGCCATTTGAGTACCACATACTTCACAAGGCATTTAACCTCCCACCACTCAGCCCGTTGACAAGAGCACCTGAAAGCCACACAAAAGGGATGCGATTTTGTTCCTCCTCCTTACTCACTTCAGTCTACCCCCGCTATACATCATGACATCTCAGCAGCCTCCAGGGATGATGGTGATGATGGTATAGCGCAGGGTGTTCCACGTCCTTGCAGCACATATGCCAGTAGCACACCACCAGCTGTAGACTATAGCCGGCAAATTTCTCTGCCCATCTGCTGCAGAAAAAAAAAAAATACAGTCACTGTAACTCACATGCCCAGCGTCTAAATGCAAGCTTGCCAAAGCTGCTGGCTTTACAACTTCTGCCTTTCCGTCCGGGGAATTCTGCCCTGTTCTGTGAATTTGCAGAATTTGGTGTATCAAGATGGCATGTTTCCAGTCAGTATATTTTTTCACGAAAGGCCATTCCAGCTCTGTACTATCACGTGGAAGGCACAAGGAAGGTGAGCCGTGACAATGCAGCATCACTGAGACAATCCCTGTTGTGTTTCTGCTGGATCAGACTCTGTGTGGCATTATGGACAGAGCACTCACGGCAGAGAATCGGGAGGTAGAGGGGTACTTCCTTTCCTCTCAAGGCCCCCTTTATGCAGACAGCATTCTTCCTATGCCACACAATGCACAAGAGGAGAGGGAGGAGGAGTATTCTGGCAGTTTTGGAGGCATTGAATCACAGGAATACATACGTCAAACCTCAACACATTTATTTTTATTTTTTTATTTATTTCAGGTACTTATATAGCGCTGTCAATTTACGCAGCGCTTTACATATACATTGTACATTCACATCAGTCCCTGCCCTCAAGGAGCTTACAATCTAAGGTCCCTAACTCACATACATACACAGTAGGGCCATTTTTTTTATACAGGATCCAATTAACCTACCAGCATGTCTTTGGAGTGTGGGAGGAAACCGGAGCACCCGGAGGAAATCCACGCAGGCACAGGGAGAACATGCAGGTAGTGTCGTGGTTGGGATTTGAACCAGCGACCCTCTTGCTGCTAGGTGAAAGTGCTAATCACTACACCACTGTGCCGCAACATGGTTTTCTATCCCCAGAACCCTTGGGAGTACTACGTGGCTGGAAAGAGGCAGTTCCAGATACTGTAACCCTCATTGACTCCGAAGAGTCTGCTTCTCATGGCGCATGGGCTCCCTCATGCTTCAAAGCCTGCCAAAGGACCCAAGAATACGTGGCTAAAGGAGAAGAATCATTATTGGTTGGCAACCCTCCTTGACCACTGTTACAAGGGGAAAGTCTCAGAACTCATCCCATCCCCACAGAGGGTGCAGAAGATGAAATCTCTTGAGGACACTTTAAGGAGGAGTTTATCTAATGCTTTTCCTGACTCTGGTAGGTTACAGTGTCATGGAAAACGTAGTTTTGAGGCTTCTGTTGGTCAAGAGAGGAGCGGTGGAGAAGGGGGCCGTCTAAGTGATGCATTTCACAATGTTTTTAAGTTCTCGCCACCCAGGGCTCTCAGCTTCCACATCCCATCGGCAGTGTCTGCATCATAGGGTGGACGATTATCTACGGGCGAAAACAGAGATGGAGAGATTTCCAATTGATGATCCACTGGGTTACTGGGTCATGATAATAGACCACTGGCCAGAACTTGCCCAGTGTGCAAGTGAGCTGCTGGGCTGCCCTGCATCCAGTGTGCTTCTCAAACGGGCATTCAGTGCTGCTCAAGGTTTTGTTACTGTCCCCAGACTCCTTGGACCATCTGACATTTATCAAAATGAATCAATCCTGGATTACCAGCAGCTAAGAAGCTCCTGATGCCGATGTCAATAATTAGGTGTTTTTTGGATGTGGAATCTCTGTAAGACTTCTAGGATGCCTAGTATTGTGGGTGTTGATTTCATCTGGAATAGTTTTTTTGGTATAGGTTTCATGGGCACAATTAACACCAAAAAAAAAACAACTTTGCCACACCTGTTTGACAGGTGCATATCATTAAAATTTTTGACAGCAAGGCTAATTCTTGCTTTCATCAAGAGTACCTCTGTAGGGTTTCAGTGTGAGGGCACCTTCAACACCCGAAGACTTTCCACACCTGTTTTATCTATCCAAAGTCTGTGGAAGAGACATCAAAATTATGCAAAAAATCTCTATTTTGTTACCAGTGTACTACATTGTGGTGTCATACAGACTGGCTCCGCAAGCCGTTGATTACAAAATAAATAAAGCTTGCAGGGAAAATGTCATTTTTTTGGCTTTATAAATGCAATTATCTCTGAAGCAGCTTCTATACATAGTACAGATGTGTCACTTTACTGGTGGATTAAGGGGACCCCATAGGCACTATATTGAAAGGAATTTTTAATTTTATTGTTATTTCTCATTTTTATGCTTTCACTTTAAGCATCAGTAAGTCACTGATCATTTAAGAATGACTTTTTTTACTTTTTTTATTGATACATGTCCCTCAGGGCAGTACCGGGACCCCCATAGCAAATGTATGCCCAATTACTTGCATACAGTATAAGCCTTCAAAATGGGCACATTCCATTTTTACAGTTCGAGTCCCGTAGACTTCAGTGGGGTTTGTTATTCAGTTCTCAACTTTCGCAATGTTCAAACGTTATGGTGCAAACCGAACAGGGGTTCATTCGGGCCACTCCTATTTGGGAGATATGGGCTGAAAAATGATTAGATTACAGTGTGTGAGGGGAAATTTAAAGTGCCTGTAGGTGAGTGGTAGGTAATACTGAAAAATAAGTAGTATTGGTAGAGGAGGAGGGACAAAAAGAAAGAATAGAAGAAAGTTGGTAGAAGAAAAGGGGCATAACAGAAGAAGAGATAGAGAGGGGACTAGTGAGGGGGTAGGTAGGGGCATAGGTGTGCACAGCCTATTGCATTAGGGTGTGCACCCCAAAGCTCAAACACACATGTCTTTCTCTGCAGCCTCAGCTGCACTGGACAGTGAATGAATGGGAAGTGCTCTGTGCTGAGCGGCTTTCTGTTCATTCACAAACTGAAGCATAGTAAACCTAGTTGTGTTCACAATGTTCTTTTGGATAAGGAAGGCACCAGTAAATTACATATTTACTAGCCCCTTTCCCCACTCTCCATCCTGCAGCGCCTATGGGTAGGGGTGTAGAAGGGGGATCCCAGAGATCAGCTGGAGAGGAAAGGCCTAAAAAATATGTAGGTCAGATGAATGGGCTATTAATTAGGGTAGAAGCAGAGAATCCTCAAAGTTAGGAGGAAGATAATGTTTTACCCATGGGCTCCAAAGCGCTTCAAACTTCCAGACTTTTTCCAATAAGCCTTAAATTTTAGTTCATATCATTGCTTGGGAAATTTTATCTTTAATTGCTAGAATACATAAGTTGGGATTTTTCTACGCTTTTGCTATTATTTGTTTGGCCGCTGTGGAAATTGGCTGAAGTAATTTGAATTGTTGGGAAGTCAGATGGGAGGTTTCTGTTTAGAAGAGCAACAGTGGGATCAACTTTCACAAGAGTTTCACAAGTTACTCTATCTATCTGGACTATTTGTCATTTTTGTTCACTTTGTATTGTTTATGTATTGTTTATTAGTTAAACTAAATTAGCACAGCACATGGCATATAATGTTTGTTTGGCTGTGATAAATATTTCAAGGCGTGCTAGCAGCTTTTCTCACATATTTTTTTCCACATTTTTATTTTTTTGATGTTTACCACAAGCGTGGTTACCTTATTGGACACTGTACTTGAAATGTCTGGTATAAATACACATTAAGACCTTTCTTTTAAAGTGACCCTGTCATCACTAGATCACTTAGAAAAAAAAAAAAGAGGCACTATACTTCTCTAAGAGCCGGCATCTTAAAACACTTGTTTTTTGCATCAGTTTATGAAAAACCAAGGAAGTGATTCATTTTTTCGCCTGCTGCATATATCAAGCAGTATACTTTGTGACTAGTATAAGACCCAAAGTAATCTGGTAAGTGATTAGCGCTCTTGAAAAAATTCCCTTGCAAAGGGACCAGCCTATTTGCCTTTAGTAAATCAACCCCTAGATCTTCATTCAAACAGTACCTAAAGATAAAGGTGATATACCTGAATAAAAACACAAGAAAAAAATGCAGTTTCAATAATCTGTTCAAAAATGTTTAAATAAATGTAAGGTCTCGTTCACTTTGAAATATGTGTCTGTGTGTAGGCTGTGTCTGCCCACACAGAGTTGTATAGTTGTCCTGTGCATCCCTGGGCATGTAGTTTCATTCATTTCAATTGGGATGCAGCAGCTGTATGGACACAGCTACTGCACCCTATTTTATAGAAGTGTGGGTGCGGGTCAGTGCATGTGCAGACACTGTCAGTATTTAGGGACCCATACCCCAACAAGGTGGTCAAATTGGGAGCAGCAGCTGGGTCCATACAGATGCTGCATCCCAGTTGATATGAATGGGACTGCCTACATGGGGATGCATAAAACATGTGCATTTCCTGCATCCCCCTGTGGAAAAGTAAAGATCACCCTTGCCTCCAGAAGCTTGTATGATTGTAGCTTGTAGGCATTTTACATATCTACCTAGTATTATCTCACATTGATCCTTTAATCACATTTGAAATGCCTTAATTTGCATGGTATTTGAGTGTTTCCTTTCATGAACTGCCCATTTGAAATGTCCCCACCATGTTTTAATGATATTCAAATCAGTCTTTGATTAGGCCAGTACATACCCCTCATTTTCTAGTTTTTGAGCCATTGCTTGGTGGAGTTGCTAGTATGCTTCTGATCATTATCATGTTAAAAGATCAATTTTCAGTTGTTTTTTTCAGATAGATGGCCTCACATTCTTATCAAGCACACTTTGATATGATGCCAAATTCATAAGTGATCTAAGGACTGCATGCTGCCCAGGCCCTGAAGCAGAACAGCATCCTCAAACCATAACATGTCCACCAACGTGTTTTGCAGATGGTAAGAGCTTCTTCTCCTAAAATGCTATCTTTGGCTTGTGCCAAGGATGCTACTGTTAGTTTAGCCAAACAAACCTTTCTTTGATTATTTATGCCACAGTGCATTGTTTCAGATGCATTTGTTATGTATATTTAATGGAAAACTGTAATCTTGCTCTACTGTATTTTTTTTAGACAGCAATGCCTTTTCTCTGGCACACCTCTCATGTGGGTTGATTTGGAGCAATCTTTTTCTGATTGTAGATATATGCACTTTGACACCATCTGTTTCAAGATTTTCCTGCAACTCTTGCAGTGACATTTCAGGATTGGAAGCTTCTTATAGCATTAAACATTAAGCCCCAAGGCTGAATTTGCTGGGCCAGCTGTTCCTGGACAAATCAACAGTCCTTCGAAATCTATAGCACTTGTACATTATTTATACAGTGAAATAAAATGGTTATGCAGTTTTTTAAATATTTTGTCAGACTTTAAGTATCTACATCAAGCTTTCTGAGGGCTTTGGAGAGCTATTTTGATCTTGGCATGATGACACCACACATGTCAATAACAAAGAGACCCTAGATATCAAAAAGGTTTAAATAAACCTGTATACTCCTTAATCATTGTCTCCTAATGTGGAACAACTGATTCTATTTTTTTTTTTGGATTTGAAGAGGGGCCAAATGTAGATGTGTTCATACTTTTTCCACATGACAAATCAACATTTTTATTAATTTAGATTATGATAATTAATAAAGCATGTCAATTTTATGTGATCATTGTTGAAAGATTCCGAAATTAGGATGGTGTAGAGCTGGACTCCAAGCTTGCAGGAGGTTCTAAATAAATTAAATGATAGCTGTAATGTGACAATTTTCTATTGCTTGGTGGAGCCCAAAAAGATTCCTAAGAGACTCAACTTGTATGGAGCCAAATGACGAGAGCACCAAGCATTTGTATCAATCAAGAATTGCCAGCCAACACACTTTGACAAAAATAGCAAAATACTAGCTGGAAGCCTTTGATCCACAAAGGCTGATGGGAGACTAGTGCATAACCCCCAGACTTCTTTATTTTACTAAGTAGGCATGAGGAGCAATTCACTCAAGTGTAGTGAACTACACACTGGATGTGTGAGGAGAACACGGATCCACTTAACTTCCATTCACTTTCATCCCACTGGTACAGCTGAATCTCCTAATCTGGTAAATACCCCTCAATTCTTAACTTTTACCTCAAACTGACCCTGTTGCTAGGAGCACAACATTTGTCAGATAAGGATGTCATATGGTGTGTCCCCTGTTTGGTGCTGTGGTTCCTCCCACCAGCTATGACATTACCCCGGCACCAAATGGGGGACACGCTATCCATCATATTTTAAAGCACCACAATCAGCAAGAGGAATCACAGCAGCCAGTGGGAGACATGCTATCCAACACACCCAAAAGTTTTGGATAGCAGTGGAGCTTGTATCACTGCAAAACAGCGAAGAATAGGCTCCCAATCTGCTGCAAAGATGTTCTTTTGCTGGTTGCACTTTAAGATTTTTGATAGTTAAAGTGACCCTGTCACTAAGATCATCTTCCTCTCACTTTCTCATTCTAAGACCTCACTCCTCTGTGCTAGTATTGCACCTTCTTTATCATGGTCTGTTCCTTCCTCTGTTCTCTCTTTTTATAGCCTCTTTGACTCTCCTTTCTATTCCTTTCCCCCCTTTTGTCTCTTCTCTTTCTCTTCTCCACACCATTTTCTCTTGAGCATTCCATGCTCGATGAGTAGTTTTTGGGACGTTAGTTGCCCCCTGCCTTCACTGTTTTGAAAGCCTTCTCAACTATTAGGGTTGCATATAGCTCAATAGCCTTTTGATCCAAATTTGTAACTTTACTGCACTCTTTTATAAGGGTAGATTACTAATACCTCAACTTGGTCTACCAGAGCTGAGTTATGGGGGAGCTGGGGATGCCCTATCTCTCCTGAGGGGACAGTCTTAGCCCCCAGTAGGGGTCTCCTTGGGATTGGGCGGGTCTATCAGGATCTCCATTTCAAGGCGCATAGCATTTACTCTGCGCCCTTCTTATTGTGGAACCTACGGGGTTCACTTGCTTACTTACACTTTGAAGTATTTCAGAGTTGTACGTAGACTGTTCGGTATGGTTCAATTAGTCAAATATTTTATTTTTGTGCATGGTTCATAATGCTTATTATGTATCTGTTCCTTTATATTACAAATAAAAATCTTTTGAAAGTAAAAAATCTTAATCATATTCATTCACAACATAAGCAAGTGCCGGATATTTACTGCTTTGCTTTCTGACCAGCAAAAATGTCTGTTTTGATAAATGTGACTGACAATCATCATTCTTAAGCCAGCTATATACAGCCCCTGCTGAACCAGCCAACTTCCGATCCATGTGTGGGCAGACTGGTTGTACAGAATTTGATTTACAGATTGACTTCTGTACAACCAGCTTGTCTTGTTTTCCCTGCTTGATCATCACTACAGACTATAGCACTTCTGATCAGTATATTCTGATGGTGGGAAGTCCCTCCACTGTCAAAATACAATAGTTCATCCGGGAAGGGGGAACTCCTCCATCTACATTAAGTGTTTGAATGGGGAAAATTAGTAATTTTTCTTCTCGTTCAAACCCTCTGGTTGAACCTAAAAAAAAAAAAAAAATGAATGGCTAATTTATGGGCTGCCTTATCTCTATGTAGGATGATCAATGTATCTTAAACAGTAGTAACTATCAGAATAGCCCATCCTATAGAGATAACAAAACCTGTCACCTGGTTTAGAAATCTGGTATAGTGAAATGTCTTTACTGTAGAAATATAGACATTGAAAACATTTTCACACACTGAAAATGTGATAAATCAAGTATTTTTTTCTAAATATATATTATTTAGGGAATGCATATAATGTTATTTTTTTTTCACATCAGTTATTTTAGGAAACACACTTTGTAATGTTTGTGGTTACAAAGCTAATGATCACATGCAGAATGAATAATTTATAACCCTCACTTTCCTGCCCTGTCAATCAAGGTTCTTACCTTCTGTCCATAAAACACTAAAAGTTGAAAATGTGCCTAATATCTCAGGATGCTTTCTAAGTATGACCCCTGCTGCTTGCCAGCATTGTTTCCACGCAACTAACTTCTCGACTATATTTAGAACAACTAATTGGGACTTCTGCCATCTTAGAAAACTGACATTTTGTAAAGTTAACAAGCATGTTGGGTGTTCATATATTTTACAAGATTCAACAAAACATCATTAGAGCAAAACATGTTCCCTGCTGGATTGCCAACTGATTTCAAGTTTTTTTTTTTCTTTTTTTTTTTTGGTTTATGATTTAGTACATGAAATTTCTTGCAGCTAAAATTCCCCTGTGGTATAATGCTTATTTTATATTTTAACAACAAGCTTCCCAGCAGACTGGTGAGCAGGGATTTAATACGTGATGATATGTCCAAATTATGTTTTTATGTTCATGTTGAAATGCTATTTTAAATTAGGCAACTTTTTATTATCTCACCTAACTATAAAAGTAAAATAAAAGCAGAACATTTTTATTACTGCAATTGTTATGTGGAGGTTTTTCGATAGAAAGTTACAAATGATAAATTTCAAGTTATTATTTGCTCGTCATGTTCCATTTTGGTCAATTTGACCTGAGCTTGACATTTCACTAGAGTGATTTTCTGATAGTGTGATTAGAGTCACAGTCTATCCCTATACATCATCCGTCTAAACTCTCCAACAGAATATAGTTAGGTGAGATAATGAAAAGTTGCCTAATTTAAAATAGCATCTAAACTGAAAAACAACCAGCTGCTCACAAACTACATTCTAATGCTTTATTAGATGTTATGGATATATTTATTTATTTTTTAAACCAGGCACATATCCCACAAAATCCCTTGTGTATTTGGTGTAAAGTCCAACCAAAACTTTTTCTTTCTAGTTTTGAATAGCGTGCATAAGGATTACTCCTTTTAGTTTTTAACCCTATCAGAGGCTTCGTTATTGAGATTTCCCTTCACTTCCTCGTCTGCTGACAATGGGTTCACCACAAAAGGAAGTGAGGAAAAATTTGCAACAGGGACCCAGACAGAAATAAAAATCTGACAAGAGATCTAGCCTCTCCATACTCCACCAATAAAAAGCATTTCTGTCATGTTCCTGTTGGCGAGTTCCCATCACTGTCTGGGAAATTTGTTAGCAGGACAGGAAGTTATTTTTGACATATCGCCAAAAGACAGCGATATTGAAATAATGTTATTAATCTTTATGAGAAATACAGATGCTGGAGCAGCATAGTAGAATTGTAATCTTATTGGATATAAATAAGGTGGTCATTAGAGATAATAAGGCACAATCTTTTTTTCCTGCTACATGATGGGAGTCTGAAGCTTTTTAAAAAAAAAAAAAAAAACGTATGTAGGTGTTTTTTAGGAAAGTTATTAAAATAATTTAATACTGTTTTGATAAAACTTTGAGTTGGTTGTTAAAGTGATTCTAAAAAAAATAGCAAATAAAGAAAAAACAATCTAGAGCATACAATTGCGACACAAATCATATAATTAAATGTTGTTAAAAGTTACCTTTCCTTTTCAATCTGCAGCTGTTGTAATTTTCTGAATTTGCAATGCAATATGGCTACCTGGAGCTGTTCTGTACACAGAATGTGTACTGACCACGCCCCAGAAACATAATTTCCTGCTTGTGTGATTGGCTCACCAATTTTCCCAGAAGTCTGCCAAAGATACAAGTCAGATTTCAGGCATCCCCTGCAACAAAAATGTCATTTTCTGTGAGATACCCCCATTAGGAGCACATCTAAAGGGATGCAGGCCCAGCAGCTTTCCTCATTAGTGCTCTGCAGCTTCCACAGCTGACAGATAATCATGAAACCACTCCCATTTGACCCACTCAGCACAGAGGCTCAGAGGAACAAACAATGATTTCTTCAGAGTAACAAAAGGTAGGAATCTGCAACAAAGTTTGTTACAATCTTTGTAATGTACAGAGATCATCAGGGAAATGTTTTTTTCTTAACAAAATGGGAGTTACGCTTTTAGGTAGAAACCTTCATGTGTCTGTGACTGACCCTAACCTTTAAACACTTACCAAGCCCGATCTTGATCTAGCACTGTACCCATCTATAGCAGTTTTTCTCCTTCTCTCTCTTCTCACATGAGACTTGGCAGCAGCAGGAGCTATTGGCTTGTTATTTCAAGGATTTGTGTCATTTCAATGTTGCCCTTTAAACTGCATTAAAAGAGCCTTTCCCTGCTGAACAATATATATATATACTTTTTTGGCATTGGTACATGTCCACCATGGCAATGCTCAGCTACCCATGACAATTTTTTAAAACTAAAGCTTCCAAATTAGCCATAGAATCCATTAAAAATGACAAGTTTTGCCTCACATATAGGATTTAGTGCTATATTGGAGATTTGCAGAACCTCCAGTGAATTGAACTTTGCTCATCCTTAGCTGCCACATCAACACTAACTACAAATGTATACATATTAAAGTCAGAGTGACCAATTCTAAAGAGAATTAGGAACCTTTTTATATATTAATTTTGTTAGAAATGTTACAGATAATACATAGACTTTTTTTTTTTCTCTATTAAAAGGCAGTTTTCTTAACACTGTGACCTTGTCAAAAATGAACAATAAAATATGCATTCAGGCCTTGCCTATGTGTTCAAAGGTAAGATAAATCAATTCCTTTCGTATCTGAAAGGCCTAGTTTTTTAAGGCCACCTCAAACCTTTCTGTTAATCAAATATTAAATATGAACAAACTGTGAATTACAATTGATCATTTTAATGACAAGGAGAAAGGTTAGGCTGGGTTATTAAAGGAGAGCTATCATCAATACCAGCTTTTATTATGTTGCTTAAAATTGAACTGAAGATTAAGCTAAATTTTACTTATTATAATGTTATATTATTATGGCACATTCCATCATGATTTTCTTCACATGTAGGGCGGATTTCCATTGATCTGTTTTTTTTTTTTTTTAAATGAGAAAAACATTACAGGAAGACATACTGAACAAAATAAGACCTGTTCTTAAATGTTAAATTGTGCGGTTAAAGCAGTCCTCTATTCTGTAGTGGGTGCAATTGTGTTAAAAGAGACCTCTACTGAGAGAAATACCTCGGCTGACATTGCCAACCTCCTTCTAAAAATGCTATTTGCTTGGCTGTCTTTGGCACAATTATTATCTGAGGCACAGCCCTCTAATAAACTTGCAGATGAGAAAGTCAGGGAGAATTCTCTTGACCTGCATTCTTTTTCTGTTAGTGAAGCAAAGTACTATTGAATCGGACTGACAGCCAGACAAATAGCATATTCACAAGGAAAGGGGAGCATGAGAACAATGGTAATTTCTTTTTCTGAGTTTAGACGTGTGGCAGGTAACAAAGGAACTATTAAATTGCATGTTTACTGATCCTTGATTGAAAAGAAAATATTTAGAAGTGTTCAAGCTGTAAACTCTTACCTTTTAAAACAACCCATTCAGTTTAATGAAAAGCAACATTTTTGTATGTGTATATATAAAAAATATACAAATACCCTTTTTTTTTTTTTTAGAAGTGATCACATTATTCCTGTTCTCAGCTGGGGCTTATAGAAATGTGGGTGGAGAAACAGCATTACACTGGTCTTGCCAGCCAGTTATTGGCTGTGCAAGGGGGTGTGTCGGCTCATGTCTAATCATTTGAGGACAGGCAGGCTGTTCTCCCCGCACAGCCAGAATGAAAGTGAGGGAAAATCTCTGCAAATTAAGGGAATTTTTTATCACTAGAACTAGTGTCCCCATTGGAAGATTTCCCCTCTTACTTTTCTGGGGACAACCCAAAATTTAGGATTTTCTTTACCTTTAATTTTTAGTGATAATGGTAAACACGACAAATAGAGAGGGTAAATACACCCTAAAGTGGGAGTAAACTCCCATGAATGAATTTTATCTACAGGTAATCTAATAAGGCTTACCTATAGGTACTGTAAATATCTCCTAAACGTGTACTGTTCAGGAGGTATTTACTTTACATGCTGCTGGTTACATAGCCTGTTCATGAACTCTGAAGGAACGGTCACCCAGGCTTTTCCTTCAAAGTCCTGTGTCGTAAACAGCAGCTCCTATGTGGGAGTGACATCATCGCGGACCTGCAAGGAAGATGGGTGAGCCCGGTCAGTGCTGACAGCTCGCGCCGGAAGGGCATTGTTGTAAGGTAAGTTCCACATAACGTGCTAGTATACGATGCATACTAGCAGAAAATAAATTTGCCTTGCAGGTTAAAAAAAATAGAATGCCAGTGTACAGCTCTAACAGGGGCACAGAGAGCAATCAAAATGACAAGTTTTCTAATCCCTCTCTACTCAACCCAAAACTAAAAAAAAAATGTTGCCTTTAGTTATACTTTAAGTGCACAGCTTCTATACAACAAACAAATGTTTCCAGGCACCAACCCCTGGCCAATAATCTAATAGCACATCTGGAATAGATGTTGCTTACCACTTGACCTCCAGAAGGTTTTTCCCCCCTTCATGACCAGGCCATTTTTTGCGATACGGCACTGCATGACATTAACTGACAATTGTGCGGTCATGCGACACTCTACCCAATTTAAATGTAAGTCCTTTTTTTCTCACAAATAGAGCTTTCTTTAGGTGATATTTTATCACCTCTACAGTTTGTATATTTTGCGCTATAAAAAGAAAAAGACCGACAATTTTACTTTATGCTTTAAAACACATCCAATACAAAATGTAACAAATCTAATTTCTTCATCAATTTAGGCCAAAATGTATTCTGCTACATATTTTTGGTTAAAAATAAAAATCTCAATAAGCGTATATTGATTGGTTTGTGCAAAAGTTATAGAGCCCAAAAACTATGGGATATATTTATGGATTTTTTTCTTTTTTTACTTTTACTAGTACTGGAAGCGATCAGTGACTTATAGTGGGACTGCGATATTGCGACTGACAAATCGAACACCTAGCTGACACTTTTGACACTTTTTTGGGAACCGGTGACGCCAATACAGTGATCAGTGCTAAAAATAGGCACTGTCACTGTATTAATTACACTGGCAGGGAAGGGGTTAACATCAGGGGCGATTAAATATGTGGCCAACATGTGTTACTATGTGTGCTGTATGCTGTTTTTACTAAGCAATGTGTTGTTTTTTACAAAAAAACAGCACATTGCTGCTGTCAGAAGAGAGCCCTGTGTTTTTTTACCTACACAGGACTCTCTTCAGTTATGTCCAGAGCCGATCATCGGGTGCCGGTGACCAATAAGCAGCCGGCACCTGCTGATTGGTTCATGCTGCAGCCAATCACAGCACAACTAGGGTGGTGGGGGTGCGCAGGCGTGCTCCCTACTCCCGTGCAGGGATCACATACTAGATCTCGTACAGAAGAGTTGCCTTGCCGTCGTATATGTACTGTATATGGTCTGCAAGTGGTTAAACAAACCAGTAGAGTTTCCTACTATAAATCTAGCCATACATTATATAATTTGCTTGGTTAATTTCCTTTTGATTTCGCTTCAACTATGTAGTGCAAGAGCCTGCCTGATTGCACACAAACTGAGTGTTTTGGTTTGACCTTATATTATATGATTTTGGTAAATTTAAAGTGAAATTTTTAACAAAATTATATATTGCCAGCCTAATTCAACAAAACCAGCAAAAAAAATGCAAATAAACCATTGGCAGTGGCAAAGATTGCATTAATCCTTTGTGATTTAAACTACCAATCTGGAAAAAAAAAAATAGATATAATGCCCAATGCACAAACTAAATCAAAATGTTTGTGGTCCTAAAATCCAGTGGGCAGCAGACAAAAGTAGTGGACACTTGCTTTGTGTGGCTAGAAACCCAGTCTCTATGTAGTTGGTAAGGAAGCAAGAGGACTTCAATTAGTTATACTGGTAATTGGAGTCCTTTTGCTGTGCCATTGCAGAAAAAGAGCAAAGGCTCTGACAGTGATGGAAAGCAGTAAAAGATCATGAATGTTAAGTATGGGTAAGTATACATTGCTGGGGTAGGGGGGGGGGGGCATGAGGGGAATGTGCCTCTTTAAATTTAAAGTTTAAAATGTTAGCTGCAAACAATGTCAATCTAAATGATATTCATCCAACTGAATCCATATTTTACGCTGCTAAAAGAGGAGAAAGGGACCAACACTAAGAATTAGCCCTGTCGCTAGCTGAAAAACTGGCTATGATCTTTGTAACCCCAGTGCCTTGTTGCTGATGCAATTCAGTAAACATATTGAACAAGTAGATGATTATCACATGATACAAATTTATCACATGATACATATCCATATACAATCTTTCTTATCTTTTTCAACCACTGAATATTGCAAGGGTCTGCCTGATTGGTTACAAATGTAATATAATCTTTAGCTTGCCTTTTAGTTTCACTGTATATTTTTGAAAATCTAAGTGTGGTTGTACAAAAATTATACAGTTAGATTCTTAAATTATGGGCAGTTTTACAGTTGATGTAATATAAATGATCACACTGAACAAAAAGCAATGCTTATTACAGATATCTAACATGTTTGAAAGTTTCAACCAAACTGTTTTTTTTCCAGATGGTGAAAATATAACTCAGTAGCTGCACATTACCACCTATAGGAAGCTTACATAGAGCAGTGAAGGTACTTGCCAAGTAAAAAAAATGATCTCCCCAGGATCTAATCATTTAGAAGCAAGCAATCAGAAACCCTTGTGTATGCCCCTGAATATATTTCTTTCACATGTCTAAAATAGAATCAGAAGTAACTTTGAAATAAATGTACCATGAAAAGTTTTGACAGTAGAAAACTGTAGACTAATATACAATAATATGTTCATCATATACACAGGAAGAATAATGCACATGTGCTTATTTTCGGTTGTGGTCCTGCAGTTTGATTACCTTGTGAGAACATAAATCAGTCAGGTGTATTAGGTTTCACATTGAGTCATTTGTCTTGTATTCTGTACAAATAATTGCTGGTAGATGCTTGCTTTGAGATCTTTCTCACACCTGTCTTAAAAGTGTCTCCTGAGAAACACAACATTAGACATGCAGGTGCAATGACATAAAAAGTAGGCTTCAAAACAAAAAAGTATCCACAGCTGAAACCAAAATGATACACAACTGCTATGCTGTATATGTAGCTAATGATTTGACTTTATTTTTGAACAAATTCTAAAATGAGCTTAGTTATAACAAATGAAGTCAGCTCTGGTTAAGCATGCTTTTTAATGCTCTTTCTGTTATGTGGATTTTTTAGCTAGGTAGCAGCACATAACTAACCTTCACTATTGCAGTCTTAAAATGCGTGCAAAGGCAAACCTTTTTTTGGATGGAGTATCTATTGATTTGGACCACTATCAGATCTTCTTTTTGTTGTCAGTATTGGGTGGATTTCACTTAGTTTCCTGTCCCAGAGACACAGCAAGAAGTAAGAGGAGATCTCTTCGATGAAAGGCCATGTCTTTAGTAATTGGGGTGAGCCGAACTGCCCTAGTTTAAGTAGGGTTTAGAGAAGTTTAGATGGCTAACCCAAAATCCATTGAAATCATTAGGACCCGAATAAATCAAATGAAAAATGTCTAATTTCTCGGCTAATTGGCAAGGGGGTGTCAAAAAAACTGCATGGGGGGGGGGGGGGGTAACTGCCCTAGGTAATCAATACAAAAAAGAATAATAATGAAAAATTCTATTCGGCAAGGAGAAGTGATTTTTCTTTTTTTTTATATTTAAAGTAAAATATTTAAATGCCAAATTCCTTAACATAACATGCCTAGTGGGGCTGTACTGATCCTGCCTGTGAATGGGGTGCATCTCTGTAATGTAAAGTGCTGCAGCAGAATTGGAATTTCCAACGGAAAAAAGTGTTTAAAATTGCTGGAAAATGGCATTTCATTCCAAGCTTCTTGAAAAAAAAACACTGCACACAGATGCCTCTAAGAGTCTAATATATATTTTGGGGAATCTTTGAAGGGGTCTGTGTGCGTTTTGTTTTCTTTGAAAATGCCACTTTTGCTGTAGCGCATCCTACAGCAAGAATGACAGACTGTTTGAGTCTGGTATGAATTTAAGAGGTATCTCATGCAAAAAAAATGCATGAGGTCCCCTTAAAGATCCATACCAAACCTTTAATCGGAGCATGCAGCCTTGGTCCCCCAGGCCACCTCTCGTGAAGCATACCAGGCCGCATACTCTCAGCAAGGGTTGTAGACAAGGTCCTGTTTCCCACAACACTATGGTGGTGGTAGCAGTCTGTAGGTGGGGGGCTTATCAGAATCTGCAAGCCCTAAAATTTGGGGGCCCGCAGTTACTACCCCTGCTTATTCAAAACAAAAATGTCACCTGGAAAAAAAAGACACTGAAAAGTTGACAAGTTCTTTGTTAAAAACAAAAATTACGAAAAAAAGGTCCCTTGTTGTAAATAAAAAATCAATCATGATACCTACTGCCTGCCAATTTGCTGAAAAAACATCCAAAAAACCTTTGTTCAGTCTGCACTTATGTTCGGGCCTAACACTGAGCTAATCCCTATTCTGTAACACTCCTACTTTTGGGATGGTGCAGGATGGCTTCCTAAGTCTTGTGGCAGGCTAACTGTTTTGTCTTAGGGTCTGGTTCTTTGTGTATGGGGAAGACAAAATAGATCGGTGCTAGTCAGTTTAGTCTTTTTACCTTTTATTGCTGAACTGATTTTAAGGAGATGAGGTTACCCAAAAGATACCCAAAAATAGAACAGGTATTTTGAGAGCAGCAGTATTCTTTAAGAGCAGCCCCTTGGTATTTTCTGACCTTGTGAGAGCAGCCAGGTAGATCTATGAACCTGTAAGAGCAGCCTTCCTTGCATTGCAGTGGATAACTCTCTAATAAACATTTTAGAGCAGTCACAGATACCTTGATTGAGAGATCCTTCGAAAGTGATACCCACTTCAGGCAGAAGCTAAGCAACGGTGCCTCAAATATTTACCAGCTTTCCAAACTTTAACTCTGAACAAAGACCTCAGGAATGGGTTGAGTGAGGTACATATTCATAACTCAGTGATTGCCCTTCCCACCCTAAACACTGGAATCTCCTTCACAGTAACAGGCAGAAGCAATCAACAGATTAATTACAATATTTAGGGACACAGCAGCAATAGGGTGGGGTCCTTGCACTTCTTTTATACAGTTGTCTCCAAAACAGGTTTTGTAATTGGAAAATTTAAATAAATTCTGGGATCCCATGAATCCACCCCATGTTCCATTGTGGATACTGGAACAATTGTTCCTGGACTCAGTAACTGACTTCCATGACATGACATACAGTAAGTGTATTTTTTCAGCCGCTTATGCTGGGACTATTTTCCCTCTAATGTTGTAGCACTTCTCTTTCTCACTGAGCACTGACATTTGGGTATTTTTTCTTTTCACTGACAACCAATACCTGGCTATTCCTTCTCACACTGACACCAAAGCGCATGCATTTACACATTACATTACATACTCCTGACCATAGTTTCAACCATTGTTGGTCGCAGAGTAGCCTGCAACTATGTTATTAAAGTTCTTCTTTAACCACTTTAGCTCCGCTCGCCGCAGTTTTACTGCACCAGGCAGCCGCTCCTGGGCAAAGCAACGTTATACTACGTCCCTCGCTCAGGAGACTCTAGGGGGCACATTATACTACATCGCTCGCTCAGGAGACTCTAGGGGGTGAGCGTGCGCCGCCAGCCCCGCTCGTTAGCAGGGGAGCCGGTGCGTGTGACCGACAGCTCAGATGGCCGCCGGCCACTCGCGATCTCTCACAGCTGAGAGAGAAGGACAGATGACTGATGTAAACACAGCCATCTATCATTCTCCCTGAAGTGATCACAGAGGCTATGTGATCCTGCTATATAGGATTACTATGCAGCTACAGGAGGAAAAAGGAGGACAGTGATTTTTCTACATGCTGCCCGGCCACCCCTCCTATCCAGGTGTACAGGGGAGCCGCACAGGCCCCCTGGAGCATGGGCCCGGTTGCAATTGCAACCTCTGCAACCCCTGTAGTTACGCCCCTGGCAAAAAGCACTAAAATCACATAGCTGTGAACCAGGACTTAAACCTCCAATGCTTCAATCAGTAAAGCTCATACTCCTTGCTGGTTGGAGAGCCCTAGCTTTGACTCAGCAGAGGCACGTAAGAGCAGAGGGACATTTTCTACAGTACACCTGCAGGGGACAGGCTTTTTTACTAAGGCTGTGACTTCTTTCTAAAGCAAATAATTGTTAGACTTTGCACGTCTTTTGTTTTGATGTACCTGGAATATATTTAGCCAATTTAAACTTAAAGTTAATTTTTGGTTTAACTTTGTTCATTGTGCTATGCTAGTACTAACAGTGGTTGGCAGCCATGGATAAGCCCCATTTGCAATGTTGTTAGAGGTCTTTAAGTCCTGTATAGCAGTACATAGGTAGCATTTGGATACGTTTATTCTCACAGTCTGGAGGCAAGATAAGGAAAAGCTGTGGATACTAAAGGCCCGTACACACGATAAGAAAATCTGTAGGGAAAATTCGTCCGATGACCAATCTGTCGATTTTCGGACTGTTAGTATGGTGCTTTCGACAGCCGACTCCGACTTTTTGGCTGACAAAATCCTGATGTGCAGGCTATATCATTTTTGTCGTCCGTCAAAACAACGTCCGATTTTCCTCTCATTAGTACAGATTTCAACGGAAAAAAATCTTAAGAGCAAGACTAGGCATACTCAGAGACGAAAGAACACATACGAAACAATCCAACACATGACATCACTTTTGAAGTAGAATTCTGTCGTACGGGAAAATTCGTATGAAAATAACCTCTTCACTTTCCACATCAGACTAGCATGCCACAAAAAACGGACGACAGATCATGTGTACAGGGCTTTAGGGAGCTCTCTTGAGAACGGTAGATTAATATTGTCAGCTGCTAACCTGTGAATTTCCTCCTCTAGCTTTTTTTTACTTACAGCTAACTGAATTACAGGAATAAACAAGCCCTGCTGGTATAGTAGAAAATCAGAGCAAAATGTTTGCTCTATAGAAGGAATTTTTGCTTTCTGTATAAGGTAAAAATAAAAAGTAGGAAATTTAAAAAAAGGAAAACCTGAAGCTTCCTGTGCAAAAAAAGAGGGGAAACCAGAACTCTAAGACTCCATTCACACTATCGTGACTTGTCAGGCGACTGGCCAGCCTGACAAGTCGTGGTCCATTGTGTGCTACGGGAACCGTTCTAATAGGAGCGACTCAAGTCGCTCCGACTTAGAAAAAGGTTCTTGTACTACTTCGGGGCGACATCGGAGCGACTTGCATAGACATTCATTATATGAAGTCCGTGCAAGTCGCGCCGAAGTTGCGGTGCACGCGACTTCACAGGTCGCCCCCGAAGTCGTGCCGCTTCAGTGTGAACCGGCACTCAGACTGTCACAAGCAGACACACAGGTAATGGTAGAAAGACATTATTGAAAAAAAATAACACCAATAATACAAGAAAATACGACCACCACCTCACAGATTAAAAATAAACAACGTTGTTATAAATAAAAAGACCAGGATTGGAAAAGCACACGATCATTCAAATTGCATAAAGATGTCTGTTCAGTCTCAGATATAACCACTGAATAAAATATGCTGAAGGTCGTGTATCTTGTAAGGAAATCACAGATTAGAGGCAGTAGCTGTTGTGGCACTGATGGTTTAACCTAGTGCTGATGAAAGTAGAGCAAGGGAAATTCCACACTGACAAGTAACCCTATATAAATGGGCAGGTTCCAGGTGAAGAGTGGCTGTTCAAAAGGGTAAACATATAGGAAATAGGGGAGGTGCACTGTAGTTCAATCCCAAAGCATTGGATATAAGTGATGTCCACAAAATAGCAAGCAACTTAGCCCCGTTGTCATGAGATATATCAGCAGACTATCCTCATTCACTTTACTCTGGCCAAACAATGAACTGTGCGGTTCCATTGAAAGTCCTGCCGTGTGGTGGGTGACACTGACGGTTCGCCCTACTACTGGTACAAGTAGAGCAAATGTTTTCTACATTAACAGGTAACCCGGCATAGATGGAAAAGTTCAAAGTAGAGAGCAGTGATGCCAGAGAATAGCAAGAAGTAAATGGGGGAGGTGCACTGTAGTTCAGTCCCAAAACATTGGGTGTATGTAGTATCCACTGTGTAATAGGCAGCTCAACCCCCGTTGCTGGTAAAATATATCAAATGACAGTCCTGTATGGGAGGGGGGAGATGTCTAATAGACAGTTTCAGATGAGCAAAAAGCAGATCTCACCGCAGCTAATGCATGGCTCAACCCCGTCAACCACTGTTCACTTGGCTCTGGTCAAAGACAGAGATAAACAGCTCAGTTCAGTTGAAAGTCCCGCCGAGTCGGCTTGGTAAACTCCATAGTTAGCTAGATGGGTGTGCAGCCATCATCCAATCCTATTGGTCTGCATAAGGAATGACGTCATGCTGACATGTTTCGCTGGCCAATCGCTAGCTTCCTCAGAGACTGAAGCTTCCTGTACCTAAGCTTCTGATTTTCATTGGAGCTGATATCCTTTGTGGGGGAAAAAGCAATAATAAGTTGACCAAAATAAACATATCCAAAGAAAAATATAATTCTCTAATTTCAAAAGCAGTGGCCGTTATTATAGTATTACTATATCTACAACTTTTTGATCATAATAACTTACTGTGTTTTGTAGATATATTCATTTTGATGCAGGAATTCCCTGACTAGACTGACATTCTGATTTACAATAACTAACATACATAGGTAGGATCATCCCTTTTTCTATTTCTATTTGTAAAATATATACAATCAAAAACAAGCATGCTGGTATTTTTACCACTTCCATACCGGGCGATTTCTGGCACTCCGCTCCTACATGTATGTCGCTCAGCCACTATCATTGTTTTTATGGTGAATGGAATTGCTGGCAGTAAAAAATGATATCTGAATGATGCCTGTGGCTGCAGGCATCATTCAGATATCTTAACTTAAATCCCTGGACGTCATATGACGTCCAGTGGTAAGGAAGTGGTTAAAATGTTTATCATTGATAAAGGTTTAGTCATACCCTTCCAGATCATCACAAGCAATGGCATCAGTCAGTACAAATGTGACCATATATGTGCAGCATTACCTGTCCTCGACTTTCATTGCCAAGATCTGGCTAGATAACAAACCACAAGAATGGGCAATGCATCTCTCAAATGATTTTTCCCAAATAGCCACGAATGATATGTGAGGTTTAGATAATTCTGAAGAATGAGGGGTCAAATTATACTTTCAACTACAGAGAAAAAAGCCAGGTTTGTGAGGCTTTCGGCAAAGAAACAAAAAAAAAAAGTGCATAAAAAAATGCAAAAAAAAAAGGGCTATCCACATACACACCTCATTTTCCCCAAAAAAATGAATTTCACAATCTCAACAAATCATTTATTAACTAGAAATAGTGAGGTTGATTTACTGAAGGCAAATAGACTGTTCAATTTGCAAAGGAATCTGCACTTTCCAAGGTAATTTTCCCCAAAGCTTAGTAAGTGTGGTAAAAATTCACTTTGCAAAAAAAACTCAATCACAAGCAAGAAAAAAAAAAAAAAAAAAACTAAAAGAAAAAAAAAAAAAAGTAATTCTGCTTGCTCATAATTGGATGATAGTAGTTAGCAGAGCTTCATCTAATTCACTATGGTAAAGTTATCTAAAGTAGAACTACATCTGTGACGAACGCCCATTTGCTGGAACGTTCGCCACGGGCTACTGGAGGAGTGTGGAGGCAAGCCTCCTGCCCACAGACTATGGCCCTGGCTTGTAGGGGAGCATGGCTCTGGTTGGGGGTGTATGCGGGGGGACCCTTGGAGTACTGTTACTTTGAATTCAAGCCCCTGTCACCCCAAGCGACACAGACTTTGGGCCTAAGCTGCAAAGGACTTCACACCATGAGAGACTAAACAGATGCTAATGACATAAGATTCAGCTTTGGTATACTGGGGGGATGTGTATTGACAGTTCTACTAAGGTGTGTTGTATATGGAGACGGGCTGTCTGAGAGCCTACGTCTCCTGCTTTCATCTGTTTAGAGGTTAAGTGTGTTCACACTTCTAGGAATGTGTATTCGGCTATGTTTTGGGTTTCTGGTTTGTTGAATTAATTATGGTAATGTTGCAGTCTCATTCACCTGTGTCTGTCCAGATGGCCAGGTATGTTAATTATGTTCTGTATCCAATACATTTCCATGATGTAATCAAGCTCCTAAAACTGGATATATATTGGAAGTTGAGTTGGTGAATAAAGTGTCATTTGTTTTAACCTTCATCAAGCTGGAGGCTGATGTTTGGGGGGAATTGAGGGGCCAGGACTGCATCACTGGAGATTCTGGGGACTTAAGACAGAAATACTTGGTCCAAGTATTGGGGATCTGTTACATCTAAGTATTTATTTTTAAATTTTGAATAGAGTGCCAACTATTACTGTTCATGCCCTCATTGGGATCATTTACTTAAGCTTTGACAAAAAAACAGGAAGCTGATTCATTTCTATGCAGAGCTGCACCAGATTATGCACTCTTTAGTTTTAGTAAATTAACCCTATTGGGTACCAAACTGAGAGATTTAGAAAAATCTACTGAGGGGAATTTTTTTAATAGTAGGAAGTGACAAGGTAAGATTTGTCAAATTAGGAGGATTATCCTGCTGTCTCTCATGCCTATAACTACCTGTCACAAGATCAATCTCTTCCCAACACTCTATGCTAAGAAATGTTTTGGTCAGGTTTACATTTGAAATTCCCAACACATGCACTGACCCAATTCCCTTAACTTTGCTTAGTAGGGTGAAATCAGTGGCATACTCAAAGCTAACATATTGTATCATAAATTCTACAAACTAAAATATGGTCATGATGTCTAAAATAGCCTTGAAAAGGACCTAATGGTGCCAGAGATTTGTTTTATCTAAAGCCAAACCCTTTTTTTTTCCATTTTTGGAGAGGACAGCTAAAATCCCTGTCAAGTTATTTTTTCATCTTGTACCATTCAAGAGATTTAATTTCTCTTCTTGTCCTATAAACTCCACAGGAAGTAAGAAGAAATCTCTCCAAAGTAAGGTAAGTCCCATTTGAACAGTAGTCACCAAAACAAATGTCCCTATTTGAATATTTCAGTTTTGATGGCAGCTAAATTATTTGGATTTTTACCTCATCTTTTTTTCAATGCTGGTTCTAACTCTTCTCCACTACATTTAAAACAACAACAAAAAATATGTCTTTAGATATACTTTCAAGGGTCTACCCCACTGGGATTGGAGTAGTTATGTAACAATTGGGGATGCACTTCCCACTGGAGCTGGGTCTTCCAGAGAAGCTGTGTGGTATTATGTTCTTGCCTGGCTGCTTGCATGCCGGTTCTGAGAGTGGGGGCTGCTCACCTGGCTGCAGATCACGTACAAAGTTACTTCTGCCTCATCAGATGTGGCATCTCTGAACTGCTGAAGGAAGGAAGCAAAGAAACCTTACTTTACATGTCTAATTGTGAGAAGTTGAATTTAATGTGTCTACAGCTGACCATAGCGACTAAATTGGTATTCTGCTACATGGTACCAAGATATAAAAATGATGTACAGTGCATATAATCCTCATGCATACTGTACATACAGCTAAATACATGTTTTGAGGTTAGTGTCCTTTAAAAATGTAAGCAGTTATCTTGTTATACATATTCACTAATGCACTTATTTTAGTTCATGATGAAGTGTCATATTAGTTTTCCTTAACTCATGGCAATCCATCAAATCTTAGCAAAAGAAATCTGATATATTTTTTTAATATCTCATCATCAATCATCTTGGTAAATGCTGACAGTGCCTTTGAAAGCAGCAATATGAATCTGCAATTTGCGGACAAACCAGGTTGAGGACGCAGGCTTCAGTTGAACACATAATAAGGGAGTCAATAAGGTTGTAATTGTAATCTGTATTTTGAGCAAATTGCAGGTCAATATTAATCTATTATATTCTACCATAATATCTATAGATTTATTACCATGTTTAGAAATGTTCACTGTAAGAATTGGAGAACATACTAAGCATAAACTGGTAAATTTGCTAGATTTCAATGTGCAAGGCAGTTCTTTATTGTGTAGATAAAAACATTGCAAATACTGCTTTTGTATCATTTAGGGCTAGATTCACACCTATACAATTGGTGCGGCTCTGATTCACGTGGGCACAACAGCCAATTCATTTGATATTCATATTCAGGTCACAAAATTTGCTTGCTATCTTTAAACCTTGAATATAGTATATCAAGATAGAATGTACAGAATTACTATTCTTTTGGTGGGCTAAACAAATCCTTTATATGTATTAACCGGTTGCCGACCGCCGCACGACTATGTACTGCGGCGGTCAGCCCCGGCCAGGCAGAGTGACGTATCGATACGTCACTCGCCTGTCACTGACTTGCGAGCCTATTGCGGGCGGGCGCGCGCCCGCCGCGGCTCATTCACAGACAAGTCAGTGCGTGTGTCCGGCGGACTCGATGTCCGCCGGTCACACTACGATCGCTCCTGTGAAGGGAGAAAGGCGGAGCGGCTTATGTAAACAAGCCGCCCGTCATTCTCCCTGGTGTGAAAATGAAGATCAGACAGTTCTACTATGTAGAACTGTTGATCTTTGTTTCTACACCAATAGCAATGTCCCTGCACAGTTAGAATCACGCCCCTAGGACACACTTAACCCCTCCCTGTCCAATAAAGTTAACCCCTTCCCTGCCAGTGTCATTTTTGCAGTAACAGTGCATATGTATAGCACTGATTACTGCAGTAATGTCACTGATACCCCCAAAAGTGTCAAAAATGTCAGTCAAGGGTCCGATCTGTCCGTCGCAATGTCGCAGTACCGCAAAAAAATCGCAGATCGCCGCCATTACTTGTTAAAAAAAAACACCAAAAATGACAAAAATCTTTCCCTTTGTTAGTAAACGCGATAACTTTTGTGCAAACCAATCAAAATACGCTTTTTGCGATTTTTTTTACCAAACATATGTAGCATAAAACAATTTGGCCGAAAATGTTAAAAAATTTTGATTTTTACATTTTTTTTGGGGGGAATTTCATATAAAAAAATGTGAAAAATATTGTTATTTTTGCAAAAATTACGCTCTTTTTTTGTTTATAGCGCATGATCAAAAAATCGCATAGGTGATCAAATACCACCAAAAGAAAGCTCTGTTTGTGGGAAAAAAAGGACGTGAAATTCGTTTAGGTACAGCGTCGCACGACCGCGCAATTGTCCGTCAAAGTCACGCAGTAGAAAATCGCAAAAAAACCCCTGGTCTTTTAGCAGCCGAATCCTCCGGGGCTTAAGTGGTTATACAAGCAAAAAATTTTGGGGGAGCATACCCATGTATTTCTAAAGCTGGTGCAGCTATGAACCAAAAGACATGTATATTAAAAAAGAATAGCGCACACATGCAAAAGAAATTACCAAATTTGAAGAGAATCCATAAATAAAAATGGGGATTTGGTCCCACCATATGGCCATATAGTGCTCAAACTATAAACATAAATAGACAGCGCTAACAGGTGACAAAATGTGAAATGAATTGTAAATATATATAAATGTGCTACAATAATTAATTGGTGCCCTAAAACATTGATGCTCTAAAAAAATTGATTGATACAACCAAAAGGTGTATTTATAAACAATACATATATAATAAATATTAAAGTGCTATGATTAAGTGTCCATAATATAACCATTAAGGTGCAAAGTGATTTGTTAAGGTGCAGTCCAATAAATGCTTCTTCAACAGAAAACTAAAGTGCCAAACAGGTGCTCGAATCCATAAAAGTGCCCAAGTGCTCTTCAGGAAAAAAGGCCCCCAATGGGGATGCACTCACCAGATTTTGGGTAAAAATGAGCCTTGAACATGTATAATGTTCCTTGATCGGATCACAGGATCAATGCAGCTACCCTAGCATATGAGATATCCCTCAAACGGATGGATGGATGACATGCACCTCATAGACTGGCTCCTTAATAATTCGTCTCCTCTCTCTCTCCCATGTGTGTTTCAAATACAAAGAGAGAAGCCATACATAGTGAAGCCCGTAGTATTTATTTAAAAACAGAATGGTAAGAATAATACTCACAAAGTATCTTTAAAAAATCGGCAATGAACAGCATTAAGCAGCCTAGCACAGTCAATCCTCTAATTTCCGTGTCGCTGCCGGCGTGCGTTCCACGGTGGTTAACAGGAAATGACGCTGCAAAAGCTCCGCTGCCCGGAAGTGCGTCGACGCGTTTCGCCCGCCTTAATGGGCGTTATCAAAGACATCACTTCCGGTAAGGCGGCTTGTGTTTTTATACTTAATTGACTCTACTCGCAGCCAATCGAAGGAGAAAGGGGGGTGGCATATACTCTATCTATCAACTTCCTATTGACAGTCTACTACTAAGCGTGTCCCCACGGTGCAAAATAGCAACTCAATCCGCAATATTTATTTGGATGAATAAAATAAATTAATGAATATATGCAAATCTATCGAAAATTAAAATCACCACCTCATTTCCTGTTGCCGATAACTTATTATATTGTTGAAAAACCTTAAAATTTATTACACTTCATAAAATTCATAAATACAAATCATACATATCAGCGTTATTCAAAAAAATCTTATTTGTTTAATAAAACAATTCAGATAAAAAGGTCGATATTGTAGCAAGAATATATATTAGTATCTATTATTTTCAAAATCCCAAAAAGAATAAAAAAACCAAAAAAATATAAAAAATATATAAAAATATATAATGAAAAAAATATGTGAAGAAAATATGTGAAAAAAATTATAAAAAATGAAAATAATAATAAATAAAAATAAAATAAAAATAAAAATAAAAATAAAAATAAAAATAAAAAAATAAAAAAATAAAAAAATAAAAATAAAAATAATAAGAAAAAAATAAAATAAAATAAATAAAAATAAAAATAAAAATAAGTATAGCAAATAAAAAATAATAAATAATAAACAAAATAAAGTAGAAATGAAAATAATAATAAAAATAAAAATAAAAATAAAAATTAAAAAAGGAAACAAAGATTTACTTAAACAATGTGGGATTCAAAATAATCAAAATTATGCCTCAGCCTTAGAAGAAAAAAACAGAGAAGGGGGAAGGGGAGGAAAATTTTTTTTTTTTTTTTACCAGTTAGACAGAAAACAGTTCAGATCCAATTCTATATTGAGACCCCGGGGCTGTAAGGTCCCGAGGCGATGAATCCATTGCGTTTCGTTTTTAGAGATTGCTCTCTTTAGATTACCCCCCCTCCAATGTGGTTCAACCCTATCTATACCACAAAATGCTAACCCTCTGGGATCACTATTGTGGACCAATCTGAAATGATTGGATACGCTGTGGTGACGAAATCCCTTTTTGATGTTAGTCACATGCTCCCGCAATCTTACTCTGAGTTCTCTCGTTGTTCTGCCCACGTACTGCAGCCCACATGGGCACGTCAACAGATACGTTACATGGGTAGATGAACACGTGATAAACTTGTCTATGGTATACTGTTTCCCATCGACAAGGGACCTAAATTCGGAGGTTTTGCGTTTCCTATGCCTCGAAGTTTTACATATTGCACATCTCCCACAGCTAAAATAACCGACTTGATCTAAAAATGTACATGTTTTAACCGGAGGGTTTACCACATTATGCGCCAGTTTCAATCTTAAAGTGCTTGGTTTAGTGTAGACGAATTTAGGCCTTGAAGGTAAAATCGTTTTTAAAATGTCGTCCTTTAAAAGCAATGGCCAATGTTTTTTTATAATGTGTTCTACTTGTTTGTATTGCCTAGTAAAACCTGTCATAAAAGCCAAACCGTAGTTGTTAGAATGATTTGAATCTTTTGTTTTATCCTTCAACAGCTCTTTCCTATCAATCTTCCTGATGTTTTCTTTAGTGTTGATGAGTTCCTTGGAGTTGTAACCTTTTTCTTCAAATCTTTTTATTAACAAATTGGCTTGCTGATCGTAGTCTTCTTCCCGGTCACAATTCCGTCTTACTCTGAGCAGTTGGCTCTTAGGCACAGAGCTAAGCCACTTGGGGTGATGGCAACTCCCCGTTGGAATATAACCATTTCTATCAACATCTTTGAAATAGGTCCGTGTAAAAAGTTTTCCTTCAAATTTAAAAATTTCCAGATCTAAAAAGTGGATGGATTGGTTTCCTATATTTTCAGAGAAGGAGATGCCATATTTATTTCTTCCCATGGACTCCAAGAAAGCCCTGAGAGAGTCATGGTTACCATTCCACACCATAATTATATCGTCTATATATCTGTAGTAGAGTTTCAGATGAGCTGATTGACTTTTAAGGATGGTCTCTTCTTCCCACTTCCTCATAAAGATGTTGGCTATGGATGGCGCATACTTTGCCCCCATAGCCACACCCCTTTTTTGCCTGTAGAATTTCTTATTGTGCCAGAAGAAGTTGTGGCTCATGGCTAAATCAAGGGCCTGGAGCAAGAATTCTTTCTGTTTTTTCTTTATCTGGGTTGTATCAAGGACCCATTTAGCAGCCTCCACTGCATGTGTTTGCTGTATATTCGTGTACAGTGAGTTCACGTCTACACTCACAAGTAAATCATCTTCTTCAATTTCCAAACCATTGAGGATTCCCATTAAGTGTTTGCTGTCCCTCAAGTAGGCCTTCCCTTGCTGGGCCAACGGTTGGAAAAAACAATCCAGATATTCACCTACCCGGGAGAACAAGGAGTCAACTCCGCTTACTATGGGTCTCCCAGGGGGTTTTTTGTTGTCTTTGTGAATTTTTGGGAGCTGGTATATAACCGGAACCCTCGGTGCATCAGGTATTAAATATCTACTTTCTCTCTTGTTTAAAATCTCATCTTTAGTGGCTTTCTTGATCAGTTTTGTTAATTTGGCTTTGTAGAGGTTACTAGGATTCCTTCTTAACTCTTCATATGTTTCTGTATCATTAACCAACCTATCTAGTTCGTCTAGATAATCTTGTTTATTTAAAACCACCAAACCACCTCCTTTGTCAGCAGGCCTGATTACTATATTTTTCTTGTTCTCAAGTAATTTCAGGCCTTTCTCTACATCTCTCTTTCTTCTGGAGGGGCGGGCTTTTAATTTATCCAAATCGTTTTCTACTAAAACTTTAAAAACATCTAAAAACTGATTATTTTTGGGCTTGGGGTTAAAAACAGAATTATTTCTTAATTGCGTGTGCGCATATTCTTCCGATCTTGTGTCTCCCTTAGGAGGATTCTTTGCATAATGCTTTTTAATGTTGATCTTACGAATAAATTTTTGGAGGTCAATAAAAGTGTCAAACTTGTTGATATTTTTATCTGGCGCAAATTTAAGACCTAATGCTAAAACTTGTAATTCCTCGTTGGTAAAAGTGACATCGCTTAAATTAAAAATTCCTTCTGTTAATTTTCTCTTTTCCTTTTTCCTCTTCCCTCCTCTGCATCCTCTGGTCTTTCGTTTTGAACCCCTCTCTCTTGTGCATACGGGGGTTCGGTGGGGAACCAAGGTCTCCAATCTTCCCTCTGTTCCTGTTGGTAATAGTTGTTGGAATTCCCCCTTCCTCTGGGGTTGAATCCTCCTCTTCCTCTCCAAGGGGGTCTCCCTGATCCCCTCCTGTGAAAATCCCCTCTTAGATAATTATTTTGGTGTGGGCCTTGATATTGTCCTCTTCCTCCTCTGTATCCACCATTTTGATACCCCCGTGCACCTCCTCGTGGGCCCCTGGGATGGTATCCCTGGTTATGTCCAGGTTGGTGGTATTGTTGCACCTGTTCGTTTCTCAGGGGCTCAAATCTATTGGATGTGGGGATCTCATATTGGGGAGTATAGGATTGTGATCTACCCCTTGATCTTCCCCGAGGGGCAGATCTAGAATCCCCCCCGTTGTTTCTCCCATTATTTCCAGGGGTCGCATCATTCATAGGTGTCTGGAATGGGGTAAAATTAGGGAAGGGGTGTACCCTCTCAATGGAGGATGCTCTGGAGTTGTCTTCTTGCATTATAGTTTCCTCTTGCCATTTATAAACCTTATTTGTTTTATAATCATTTGTATCTCTAAGGAATTTTTTCATCTTTTTCTTTTGTGTATCCCTGTCTACTTTATCTGCAAAATCTTGCAACTGCTTCATTTTTTCTTTATATTCAGCATTGTCATCAAGATCTACAAATTTTGCCTTGATAGCATTAATGTTGGCCTCTAGGTTTTTTAATTTTTTCTCTTTCCTGGAGATGAGCAGTTCAAGTAGTTTCTTTTCGGTGTACCGAAAGAAATCAAACCACTCATCTTCCAGCGCCTTATCAGTTAGACCATCATTAGGGGCTACATCCCATCTTAGACGTCTGGGTGTCATCCCATCTTTGATGTATTTACTGAGGGTAAAGATATCCCACCACGCTCTTATTTGTTTATCAATAAAACCTCTCAAATGTTTAAAATCTTGGTTAAGATTAAAACCAACATTAGATTGTGAAAAAAATTCATCCGCATCCAGCTTTCTTTGGCTCATAAAATTAAAAACATCCATAGCCGCAGAGTACAATTCCCGAGGGAATAAAACGTGTAAAACAATAAATTATTTTCCGCGCTGTGATGTATATTTTGGTGAAAAAATAAAAACAATGTATAAAACCTGAAGCTGCTGTTCACTAGGTAAAATACCAGAAAAAACTATAAACATAAATAGACAGCGCTAACAGGTGACAAAATGTGAAATGAATTGTAAATATATATAAATGTGCTACAATAATTAATTGGTGCCCTAAAACATTGATGCTCTAAAAAAATTGATTGATACAACCAAAAGGTGTATTTATAAACAATACATATATAATAAATAATAAAGTGCTATGATTAAGTGTCCATAATATAACCATTAAGGTGCAAAGTGATTTGTTAAGGTGCAGTCCAATAAATGCTTCTTCAACAGAAAACTAAAGTGCCAAACAGGTGCTCGAATCCATAAAAGTGCCCAAGTGCTCTTCAGGAAAAAAGGCCCCCAATGGGGATGCACTCACCAGATTTTGGGTAAAAATGAGCCTTGAACATGTATAATGTTCCTTGATCGGATCACAGGATCAATGCAGCTACCCTAGCATATGAGATATCCCTCAAACGGATGGATGGATGACATGCACCTCATAGACTGGCTCCTTAATAATTCGTCTCCTCTCTCTCTCCCATGTGTGTTTCAAATACAAAGAGAGAAGCCATACATAGTGAAGCCCGTAGTATTTATTTAAAAACAGAATGGTAAGAATAATACTCACAAAGTATCTTTAAAAAATCGGCAATGAACAGCATTAAGCAGCCTAGCACAGTCAATCCTCTAATTTCCGTGTCGCTGCCGGCGTGCGTTCCACGGTGGTTAACAGGAAATGACGCTGCAAAAGCTCCGCTGCCCGGAAGTGCGTCGACGCGTTTCGCCCGCCTTAATGGGCGTTATCAAAGACATCACTTCCGGTAAGGCGGCTTGTGTTTTTATACTTAATTGACTCTACTCGCAGCCAATCGAAGGAGAAAGGGGGGTGGCATATACTCTATCTATCAACTTCCTATTGACAGTCTACTACTAAGCGTGTCCCCACGGTGCAAAATAGCAACTCAATCCGCAATATTTATTTGGATGAATAAAATAAATTAATGAATATATGCAAATCTATCGAAAATTAAAATCACCACCTCATTTCCTGTTGCCGATAACTTATTATATTGTTGAAAAACCTTAAAATTTATTACACTTCATAAAATTCATAAATACAAATCATACATATCAGCGTTATTCAAAAAAATCTTATTTGTTTAATAAAACAATTCAGATAAAAAGGTCGATATTGTAGCAAGAATATATATTAGTATCTATTATTTTCAAAATCCCAAAAAGAATAAAAAAACCAAAAAAATATAAAAAATATATAAAAATATATAATGAAAAAAATATGTGAAGAAAATATGTGAAAAAAATTATAAAAAATGAAAATAATAATAAATAAAAATAAAAATAAAAATAAAAATAAAAATAAAATAAAATAAAAATAAATATAAAAATAAAAATAAAAAAATAAAAAAATAAAAAAATAAAAATAAAAATAATAAGAAAAAAATAAAATAAAATAAATAAAAATAAAAATAAAAATAAGTATAGCAAATAAAAAATAATAAATAATAAACAAAATAAAGTAGAAATGAAAATAATAATAAAAATAAAAATAAAAATAAAAATTAAAAAAGGAAACAAAGATTTACTTAAACAATGTGGGATTCAAAATAATCAAAATTATGCCTCAGCCTTAGAAGAAAAAAACAGAGAAGGGGGAAGGGGAGGAAAATTTTTTTTTTTTTATTTTTTTTTTTTTATTTTTTTTTTTTATTTTTTATTTTACTTTCTTGGAGTCCATGGGAAGAAATAAATATGGCATCTCCTTCTCTGAAAATATAGGAAACCAATCCATCCACTTTTTAGATCTGGAAATTTTTAAATTTGAAGGAAAACTTTTTACACGGACCTATTTCAAAGATGTTGATAGAAATGGTTATATTCCAACGGGGAGTTGCCATCACCCCAAGTGGCTTAGCTCTGTGCCTAAGAGCCAACTGCTCAGAGTAAGACGGAATTGTGACCGGGAAGAAGACTACGATCAGCAAGCCAATTTGTTAATAAAAAGATTTGAAGAAAAAGGTTACAACTCCAAGGAACTCATCAACACTAAAGAAAACATCAGGAAGATTGATAGGAAAGAGCTGTTGAAGGATAAAACAAAAGATTCAAATCATTCTAACAACTACGGTTTGGCTTTTATGACAGGTTTTACTAGGCAATACAAACAAGTAGAACACATTATAAAAAAACATTGGCCATTGCTTTTAAAGGACGACATTTTAAAAACGATTTTACCTTCAAGGCCTAAATTCGTCTACACTAAACCAAGCACTTTAAGATTGAAACTGGCGCATAATGTGGTAAACCCTCCGGTTAAAACATGTACATTTTTAGATCAAGTCGGTTATTTTAGCTGTGGGAGATGTGCAATATGTAAAACTTCGAGGCATAGGAAACGCAAAACCTCCGAATTTAGGTCCCTTGTCGATGGGAAACAGTATACCATAGACAAGTTTATCACGTGTTCATCTACCCATGTAACGTATCTGTTGACGTGCCCATGTGGGCTGCAGTACGTGGGCAGAACAACGAGAGAACTCAGAGTAAGATTGCGGGAGCATGTGACTAACATCAAAAAGGGATTTCGTCACCACAGCGTATCCAATCATTTCAGATTGGTCCACAATAGTGATCCCAGAGGGTTAGCATTTTGTGGTATAGATAGGGTTGAACCACATTGGAGGGGGGGGGGGTAATCTAAAGAGAGCAATCTCTAAAAACGAAACGCAATGGATTCATCGCCTCGGGACCTTACAGCCCCGGGGTCTCAATATAGAATTGGATCTGAACTGTTTTCTGTCTAACTGGTAAAAAAAAAATTTTCCTCCCCTTCCCCCTTCTCTGTTTTTTTCTTCTAAGGCTGAGGCATAATTTTGATTATTTTGAATCCCACATTGTTTAAGTAAATCTTTGTTTCCTTTTTTAATTTTTATTTTTATTTTTATTTTTATTATTATTTTCATTTCTACTTTATTTTGTTTATTATTTATTATTTTTTATTTGCTATACTTATTTTTATTTTTATTTTTATTTATTTTATTTTATTTTTTTCTTATTATTTTTATTTTTATTTTTTTATTTTTTTATTTTTTTATTTTTATTTTTATATTTATTTTTATTTTATTTTATTTTTATTTTTATTTTTATATTTATTTTTATTTTTATTTTTATTTTTATTTTTATTTTTATTTTTATTTTATTTTTATTTATTATTATTTTCATTTTTTATAATTTTTTTCACATATTTTCTTCACATATTTTTTTCATTATATATTTTTATATATTTTTTATATTTTTTTGGTTTTTTTATTCTTTTTGGGATTTTGAAAATAATAGATACTAATATATATTCTTGCTACAATATCGACCTTTTTATCTGAATTGTTTTATTAAACAAATAAGATTTTTTTGAATAACGCTGATATGTATGATTTGTATTTATGAATTTTATGAAGTGTAATAAATTTTAAGGTTTTTCAACAATATAATAAGTTATCGGCAACAGGAAATGAGGTGGTGATTTTAATTTTCGATAGATTTGCATATATTCATTAATTTATTTTATTCATCCAAATAAATATTGCGGATTGAGTTGCTATTTTGCACCGTGGGGACACGCTTAGTAGTAGACTGTCAATAGGAAGTTGATAGATAGAGTATATGCCACCCCCCTTTCTCCTTCGATTGGCTGCGAGTAGAGTCAATTAAGTATAAAAACACAAGCCGCCTTACCGGAAGTGATGTCTTTGATAACGCCCATTAAGGCGGGCGAAACGCGTCGACGCACTTCCGGGCAGCGGAGCTTTTGCAGCGTCATTTCCTGTTAACCACCGTGGAACGCACGCCGGCAGCGACACGGAAATTAGAGGATTGACTGTGCTAGGCTGCTTAATGCTGTTCATTGCCGATTTTTTAAAGATACTTTGTGAGTATTATTCTTACCATTCTGTTTTTAAATAAATACTACGGGCTTCACTATGTATGGCTTCTCTCTTTGTATTTGAAACACACATGGGAGAGAGAGAGGAGACGAATTATTAAGGAGCCAGTCTATGAGGTGCATGTCATCCATCCATCCGTTTGAGGGATATCTCATATGCTAGGGTAGCTGCATTGATCCTGTGATCCGATCAAGGAACATTATACATGTTCAAGGCTCATTTTTACCCAAAATCTGGTGAGTGCATCCCCATTGGGGGCCTTTTTTCCTGAAGAGCACTTGGGCACTTTTATGGATTCGAGCACCTGTTTGGCACTTTAGTTTTCTGTTGAAGAAGCATTTATTGGACTGCACCTTAACAAATCACTTTGCACCTTAATGGTTATATTATGGACACTTAATCATAGCACTTTATTATTTATTATATATGTATTGTTTATAAATACACCTTTTGGTTGTATCAATCAATTTTTTTAGAGCATCAATGTTTTAGGGCACCAATTAATTATTGTAGCACATTTATATATATTTACAATTCATTTCACATTTTGTCACCTGTTAGCGCTGTCTATTTATGTTTATAGTTTTTTCTGGTATTTTACCTAGTGAGCAGCAGCTTCAGGTTTTATACATTGTTTTTATTTTTTCACCAAAATATACATCACAGCGCGGAAAATAATTTATTGTTTTACACATATAGTGCTCAAGCCCACCACTATGTCAGACAACACTCCTTGCTGGGAAAGATGTGCAAATGCACTACAGGGGACTCCTCATCTCTTTTTCATGGATAGTGTAGGACCCACTGATAATGGGGTACTTTGACTTAGTGGTGGGCTTGAGCACTATATGGCCATATGGTGGGACCAAATCCCCATTTTTATTTATGGATTGTCTTCAAATTTGGTAATTTCTTTTGCATGTGTGCGCTATTCTTTTTTAATATACATGTCTTTTGGTTCATAGCTGCACCAGCTTTAGAAATACATGGGTATGCTGCCCCAAATTTTTTGCTTGTTTATTATGTATTCGGTCTGACCAGACTACCGAGGTTGAGCATCCCACCCCCCACATACACCTGTACTCCATCAGTGTCCACTATCAAGTGGATATAGGAGGAGTCCCCTGTAGTGCATTTGCACATCTTTCCCAGCAAGGAGTGTTGTCTCCAAGGGTTAGAAAGGCTGGATTCATCTCTTTTTCATGGATAGTGTAGGACCCACTGATAATGGGGTACTTTGACGTAGTGGTGGGCTTGAGCACTATATGGCCATATGGTGGGACCAAATCCCCATTTTTATTTATGGATTGTCTTCAAATTTGGTAATTTCTTTTGCATGTGTGCGCTATTCTTTTTTAATTACCAATATATATTTGGCTATCTGTTTGTAGTTTAGCCTTAAAGGGTAACTCAGCTTCCGTGGGGAAAAAAATTTAGCAAATAAAAAAAAATTAATATAGCATGTAAGCATGCTCTATGTGGCACTCGTAAGCAGTGGCATTGCAGTTGGAGGTACATGAATCTTCTATGGTTTCCTGGGTCACTGGGGTTTCCTGGGTCACTAGCTGCCACCCCTTTTTACTCTGGCAGTCATTTTGGGTTAGGCAGAGTCTATTTAAGGCCCTGGCTCTCAGGCTTGGCGGGCTTTTGCAAGTGGATAGAGTAAGGACAGGTTCCCCATCTGCCAGGGTCAGTACTAGCGGCAGGGAAAGGTTCCTGACATAGAGAGAAAGCATAAGGTTTGCAACTTCTCTGGACATCATCTCATTTGGGTATGAGATGGCCAGGCTGCATTATGACCCTCCTAACAGGCGCTGTTGGGACCTGTAAGTGTTCCCAATTGGGCTGTCTTCCCTCCCGGCTTATTGTGAACTGTCTTTGCATTACTTCAATACAAGTTCTTTATATTACACCTGGACTATGTGTCCTGAAATACCTGAATTTGCCTGAAAAAGAAGCACCATTATACCTACCTCTTCAGCAACCCATTTCTCCTACCTCTTCTCCATTCCATCACTACCCTCTCAATAGGACCTTCTGATATTTGACACTTCCAGAAATGTCGGAATGCCTGTTTTCCCAGCTGTGTGCTGTTTCTTCTTCCTGGGTCAGAGGAAGGAACCATGTCATGCATCAGGGGACACAGTCATCTGACTCTATGGAAAAGGTAAATGTCAAAGGGCATTAAGGAGAGTGCCGTACTGAAATGTAGGGGGTATAAGAGACACGGGCTTCCAGAAACATGAGTATATTGGCTCTTCTCTTACAGGTAACCTCAGGTATAACTTTTTTTAGAGACTGACAGTGTTTCTTTAAATTTGCAAAACCACATTTAAAAATAGTTATTACTTCCCTCAGCCATCTCAGAACTGTTTTCAAAATGTTCACTAGTTATATTGCATACATAAGAGGTATGGTTCATGAATAAAAAAATATCACATAACTAGCAGGAGCTGAGCATAGCATGTATAGAATCAAGGAATAGAAACAAGGAATATGCAAGTTGTGTTACATCATAGTGAACCTTAAGAGAAAGGGTCTAAAAAGAAAAACATTTAGTTTAACACAAACTAACCGAACAATCAATTAATCAGTAGAGATGTATAGAACTGTTCGCCGGCGGACAGTTCCCGGCGAACTTAGCATGTTCGCGTTTCGGCGCTGCGGGCGAACATATGCGATGTTCGGTCCGCCCCCCATAATACATCATTGAGGCAAACTTTGACCCTGAACTTTACAGTCAGCAGGCACATTTCCAGCCAATCAGCATACCTCCCTCCCACACCCTCCCACCTCCTATAAATAAGCAAGAGCAGCATCCATCTTAGATCATTCTGAAGCAGTGTGTGTAGTGAGAGTAGGGAGAGCTGCTGCTGCTGTTAAGCTAGGGACAGTTAGTCAGTGTTCCTGGTCTTGCAGTGTTCTTGGTCCACTACTGCTGTAAGGACAGCACCCCAAAAAGCCCTTCTAAGGGCTGGTATTTGTGTAATTTTTTATATATATATATATATATATATATATATATATATATATATATATATATATATAGCGTCCCCAAAAGCCCTTTTAAGGGCTGGTAATTGAGTTTTTTTCTTCTTATATATATATATATCTATCTATCTATCTAGTGTCCCCAAAAGCCCTTTTAAGGGCTGGTAAGGTAATAGAGTTTTTTCTTTATATATATATATATATATATATATATATCTATTGTACACTGCAGTTGCCTGCCCGCTGTGTGTGAGAGGCCACAGACCTACCACAGACTGTACTGTGTGCACACCACACTCATTTCGGGTGGCACAGGCACAGTACCTTGCATTTTAAAATTTTTTTTTTTTCCTCTGTCATAATTGCAGTGAGTGCTGTGTCAGGTCCACAGAGTGCACTGTACCCACTGCAGTGCACTGCCCACCACTGATATATATACGGTGGCACAGCATCTTGTTGCAAATTGAAAAAAAAAAAATATTTTTTATTATTGCAGTTGCCTGGGCTGCCAGTGACTGTCAGGTCCACAGAGTGTACTGTGCCCACTGCAGTGCCACTGTGTGCCCACCCACCACTGATATATAAGGTGGCACAGCAGCTTGCAAAGTAAAAAAATATATATATATTTTTTAATTGCAGTTACCTGGGTGCCAGTGACTGCTGTCAGGTCCACAGAGAGTGTACTGTGCCACTGCCCACCCACCACTGATATATAAGGTGGCACAGCAGCTTGCAAAGTAAAAAAAAAATATATATATATTTTAATTGCAGTTGCCTGGGTGCCAGTGACTGCTGTCAGGTCCACAGAGAGTGTACTGTGCCACTGCCCACCCACCACTGATATATAAGGTGGCACAGCAGCTTGCAAAGTAAAAAAATATATATATATTTTTAATTGCAGTTGCCTGGGTGCCAGTGACTGCTGTCAGTGTCAGGTCCACAGAGAGTGTACTGTGCCACTGCCCACCCACCACTGATATATAAGGTGGCACAGCAGCTTGCAAAGTAAAAAAATATATATATATTTTTTAATTGCAGTTGCCTGGGTGCCAGTGACTGCTGTCAGTGTCAGGTCCACAGAGAGTGTACTGTGCCACTGCCCACCCACCACTGATATATAAGGTGGCACAGCAGCTTGCAAAGTAAAAAAATATATATATATTTTTTAATTGCAGTTGCCTGGGTGCCAGTGACTGCTGTCAGGTCCACAGAGAGTGTACTGTGCCACTGCCCACCCACCACTGATATATAAGGTGGCACAGCAGCTTGCAAAGTAAAAAAAATATATATATTTTTTAATTGCAGTTGCCTGGGTGCCAGTGACTGTCAGGTCCACAGAGTGTACTGTACCCACTGCCCAACACTCCTATAGGGTGGCACAGCACCTTGCACTCATAGTACACAACACATTAAAAAAAAAAATGACAGGCAGAGGCAGGCCACCCCGCAAGGGCCGTCGTGGTCGTGGTGCTGTGATTTCCTTAGGCCCTAGAATAATGCCCAGTGTTCAGAGGCCACCACAGACCCTGAACTCAAAAAATTCTGAGGCCATAGTTGACTGGCTTACACAGGACACCCAATCGTCTACAGCTTCCGCTCGGAACCTTAATGCACCATCCTCCACCAGCTCAGCTTCGGGCACCTCTCAATTTACCACTCGCCAGCCCGCCGGCACCACCACCAACACTAGCACCATAGCCGCTTCACTTGATCCATCAGAGGAGTTATTTTCACATCAGTTGGAAGAAATAAGTGATGCGCAATTATTAGTGCCAGAGGATGTAGATAACGGGGATATGTCTCAGTCAGGCAGCATTATACACATGGACGTACATTGTGATGATGATGATGATGATGTTGTACCTGCTGCTGCTGCCTTTGCTGAGTTGTCAAGTGAAGCGGCCGATGATGACGATGTGTCTGTGGATGTCACCTGGGTGCCTGCTCGAAGAGCAGAAGAAGAGGGGGAAAGTTCAGATGGGGAGACAGAGAGGAGGAGGAGACGAGTTGGAAGCAGGGGGAGGAGGTCATCGCAAGGAGCACCCGGGGTCAGCCAGACAGCACGCCAATCAACGCAAGCTGTTGCCACCACCAGAATGCCGTCCTTGCAAAGCTCAGCAGTGTGGCATTTTTTTTGTGTGTCTGCCTCTGATATCAGCGATGCCATTTGTAACCTGTGCCAAAAGAATCGTGGGAAGTCCAACACCCACCTAGGTACAACTGCTTTGCGAAGGCACATGATCTCACATCACAAACGCCTATGGGATCAACACATGAGTAAAAGCAGCACACAAACTGAAAGCCACCATCCTCCTCCTGGTCCAGCATCTTCAGCCACGTCAACCACTGCTGTCCTCCATGCCCCCTATCAACAACCCGCCCCTCCGCCTCTCACCTTCAGCAGTTCCTGCTCGTCACCTGCCCACAGTCAGGTGTCTGTCAAGGAAATGTTTGAGCGTAAGAAGCCAATCTCACAGAGTCACCCCCTTGCCCGGCGTCTGACAGCTGGCTTGTCGGAACTCTTAGCCCGCCAGCTTTTACCATACAAGCTGGTGGAGTCTGAGGCCTTCAAAAAATTTGTCGCTATTGGGACACCGCAGTGGAAGGTACCCGGCCGAAATTATTTTTCACAAAAGGCAATCCCCAACCTGTACTCTATTGTGGAAAAGGAAATCATGTCACGTCTGGCACACAGTGTTGGGGCAAGGGTCCATCTGACCACTGATAACTGGTCTGCAAAGCACGGTCAGGGCAGGTATATAACTTACACTGTGCATTGGGTAAACCTGCTGGCGGCTGCCAAGCATGGAATGCGTGGCTCTGCTGCAGAGGAGTTGGTGACACCGCCACGACTTGCAGGCAGGCCTGCTGCCACCTCCTCTACTCCTCCTACTCCATCCTCTTTGCTAACCTCCTCGGCTGAGTCCTCTTCTGCTGTTGCGTCTTGCTCCACACCAACTGCACCCCCCCAGCTCCCCAGGGGCTATTCCACATGCCGGATACGACAGTGTCACGCTGTCTTGGGGTTGACTTGCCTGAAAGCAGAGAGTCACACCGGACCAGCACTACTGTCCGCCCTGAACGCACAGGTGGATCAGTGGCTGACCCCGCACCAACTGGAGATCGGCAAAGTGGTGTGTGACAACGGCAGCAATTTGTTGGCAGCATTGAATTTGGGCAAGTTGACACATGTGCCGTGCATGGCACATGTGTTGAATCTGATTGTGCAACATTTTTCAAGCAGGCCAGGAAGGTGTGTGGCCATTTCAGGCGTTCCTACATGGCCATGACGCACTTTGCAGATATTCAGCGGCGAAACAACATGCCAGTGAGGCGCTTGATTTGCCACAGCCCGACACGTTGGAATTCAACACTGCTAATGTTCGACCGCCTGCTCCAACAAGAAAAAGCGGTCAACGAGTATTTGTATGACAGCCTCTGCGGAGCTGGGTATTTTTTTGCCACGTTACTGGACGCTCATGCGCAATGCCTGTAGGCTCATGCGTCCTTTTGAGGAGGTGACAAACCTAGTGAGTCGCACCGAAGGCACCATCAGCGACATCATCCCATATGTTTTTTTCCTGGAGCGTGCCCTGCAAAGAGTGCTGGATCAGGCCGTAGATGAGCGTGAAGAGGAAGAGGAAGAGTTGTGGTCACCATCACCACCACCAGAAACAGCCTTACCATCGCTTGCTGGACCTGTGGCAACACTGGAAGAGGAGTCTGAGGAAGAGGAGTCAGAGGAGGAATGTGGCTTTGAGGAGGAGGAACACCAACCACAGCAGGCATCCCAGGGTGCTCGTTGTCACCTATCTGGTACCCGTGGTGTTGTACGTGGCTGGGGGGAAGAACACACCTTCAATGACATCAGTGAGGATGAGGAATTGGACATGAGTAGCTCGGCATCCAACCTTGTGCAAATGGGGTCTTTCATGCTGTCATGCCTGTTGAGGGACCCTCGTATAAAAAGGCTGAAGGAGAACGACCTGTACTGGGTGGCCACGCTACTAGACCCCCGGTATAAGCAGAAAGTCTCTGATATGTTACCCAATTACCGGCAGTCGCAAAGGATGCAGCAGCTACAAAATAAGTTGAAAAGTATGCTTTACACAGCATATAAGGGTGATGTCACAGCACAACGGGAATCCAACAGGGGAAGAGGTGAAAGTAATCCTCCTCCTACCACCACAACCACGCCGGCAAGGACAGGACGCTTTACAGACGTCTTGTTGATGGAGGACATGCAGAGCTTTTTTAGTCCTATGCATCGCCACAGCCCTTCGGGGTCCACCCTCAGAGAACGACTCGACCAACAGGTAGCAGACTACCTTGCCTTAACTGCAGATATCGACACTCTGAGGAGCGATGAACCCCTTGACTACTGGGTGTGCAGGCTTGACCTGTGGCCTGAGCTATCCCAATTTGCCATTGAACTTCTGGCCTGCCCCTCTTCAAGTGTGCTGTCAGAAAGGACCTTCAGCGCAGCAGGAGGTATTGTCACTGAGAAGAGAAGTCGCCTAGGTCAAAAAAGTCTTGATTACCTCACATTTATTAAGATGAATGAGGCATGGATCCCGAAGGGACTGACAGTGGGGGATGCATTTGACTAAAAAAGGCCTGGTGATGACTGAGATGCCTTGGCCTAAAAATGGTCCACACGCTGCTGTCTTTAATCATTCTCTGCATGCCGGATGACTTACGTGACGTCTCCGCCACCAACTACGGTTCAAGCCGCAATGTTTTAGTGCACTTTCTGCCTTGAAAACCTCAATTTTTCAGGCCGCTGCTACAGCAGCGGCTGCAACAATACCTGCTTTTTCATGCATGTGTACATGCCTAATTTTTCTGGCCTCTGTGGCTGCAAAAAAACAAAAAAAAAGGCACATACATGTGTCAATTCCCCTTCGTGATCGTTACCTTGTCGTGGTGAAGGGGCTTGCTTATCACAATGAAGCGATCACCTCTAGGAGTGTGTTGGCACACCCCAGATGATAAGGTCGTTGCTTCATTGTGAACAGACCAAAAGCGATCAGCAGGATAATTTTTCATAGAAAAAACATTCATTTTCTTTCATTCTTTCTGCGGAGCTGGGTATTTTTTGGCCGCGTTACTGAATGCTCATGAACAATGGCTGTAGGCTCATGCGTCCTTTTGCGGAGGTGACAACCCTGGTGGTCAGTTGAACCCAAGGCAACATCATCGACCTCATCCCATATGCGTTTTTTCTGGAGCGTGCCCTGCGAAGAGTACTGGATCAGGCTGTAGATGAGCATGAAGAGGAAGAGTTGTGGTCCACTCCCCATCACCACCAGAAGCAGCCTTGTCGTTGTAAATTGCTGGACCTGTGGCAACGCAGAGAGAGGAGTCTGAAGAAGAGAAGTCAGAGGAGGAAGGTGGCTTTGAGTAGGTGGAATACCAGCACAGCAGGCGTCCCAGGGGGCTTGTTCTCACCTTTTCGGGGACCCTTGGTGTTGTACGTGGCTGGGTGGAGGAAGAGACCTTCAATGATGTCAGTGAGGACAAGGAACGGGACATGGCTAGCTTGGTATCCAACCTTGTGCAAATGGGGAGTTTGCGGTTGTGCAAATGGACTGACTGACTGTTGTTAAACGGGGAGTTTGGTCTGTCAGAGTTTGGTCTGTCACTGTGAAGCGGGCGTAACCCTTACACTACTTGACCGATAAAACATCATACCTGATCGTATTCACACACTGGATGTTTTAAAGCACGTTATTCCAAACAATTTAGGAATGTTAGGTGATTTATGCCCTTTATGGATCAAAACCCGACTCTGCGTCAACTACGTAATTTTCCATGGGAGTTTTGCCATGGATCCCCCTCCGGCATGCCACAGTCCAGGTGTTAGTCCCCTTGAAACAACTTTTCCATCACTATTGTGGCCAGAAAGAGTCCCTGTGTGTTTTAAAATTCGCCTGCCTATTGAACTCTATGGCGGTTCGCCCGGTTCGCGAACATTTGCGGATGTTCGCGTTCGCCGTTCGCGAACGGCGAATTTTAGGTTCGCGACATCACTATTAATCAGTAAACCAACCACTTCAGCTATTATTTTGTTATATATACTGTTATATGTTTTGTCAGGTTTCTTTTTTTTTTTAACTCACTTCTCCCTTATTCTTTGCTTAATCTGTGTTTACCAGTGAATCGCTCCCCTATTTTACTTGCCTCTAAAATGATAAAGCTTTTTTAAAAACACTTTTAGGAATTCTCAAATTTTCGGGTTCTCTGGTTGAAGATCCGCTGATTTTAGTTCTGGAGTGATTTCAATCACACAAGATCTAAAATCATAAAGTATAACATAAACCATAATTGCAATATATTATTATTTATGATACATAATTATGGGTTACAGAGAAATGCGAAGATCCAAGTGGCAATAATGACATTATTGAAACATATACTGTAGTTCTCTGATGGCATGCTTTCACATTAAAGTAGAGACAGTAAAAGTAGAACAACCAGCTTGGCTAATATGGCAAGCCCTTCTCACCAGCCATGATCAGCCTGCATTACATAGAGGCTCACAGGATTCCAGTAATTACAAGATATGTGATGAAATTGGAAAGGTTTTATGTAAAAAAACATTGCCATGTTAATTGGGGTGTAGGGACCAGGGAGGATGTAATACAAGCAGATTTAACCTTAGTTTAGGTTTTAGATGCTATACTGCAGTTTACTGCCCTTGAGTGATTCATGGAATTAGTATTGCATTGACTGAAATTATTATTCTCTCTTCTTGGTCTGCAAAAAAAGGCTGGTCGCTTATCTTTAAAGTTATTGTTATTAAACCCTCTTAGTGACATACCTTTATTATACTCTTGCTGTGTCAATTTTTGTAGCAGCAGGGAGGGCTCTATTTTCAAAAGTAAAATCAATTTCTCAGGGTCTTCTTTTCAGGCAAGCAGTTTGTTGCACTGGCCAGGAGATAGCATGTAGCTTAAATGATAGTGTTCTATAAAAAAATAAAATAGCTCTCATGCTTAAATGTCTTTCATTATATATGATGCAAACACAGCAAACCACGCATTGGGGTTAGAAGGCAAAGGTCACGGCAACACAAACATTTTAACTCATATCTTTTGGCTTTGGGTTATTGCAATTAACTTAATGAAACAAGTATTGAAGTATAATTAAACTTTATGGACCATAATGGATAACAAAATCCGTAGATTGTAACTATCCTCGATATACAGCCAATATACTGTATCTCAAAAAAGTGAGTACACTCCTCACATTTCTGTAAATATTTTATTATATCTTTTCATGTGACAACACTGAAGAAATGACACTTTGCTACAATGTAAAGTAGTGAGTATACAGCTTGTATAACAGTGCCAATTTGCTCTCCCCTAAAAATAACTCAACACACAGCCATTAATGTCTAAACCGCTGGCAACAAAAGTGAGTACACCCCTAAGTGAAAATGTACAAATTGGGCCCAATTAGCCATTTTCCCACTCTGGTGTTATGTGACTCATTAGTGTTACATATTCTTAGGTGTGAATGGGGATCAGGTGTGTTAAATTTGGTGTTATCGCTCTCACTCTCTCATACTGGTCACTGGAAGTTTAACATGACACCTCATGGCAAAGAACTCTCTGAGATCTGAAAAGTATTGTTGCTCTACATAAAGGTGGCCTAGGCTATAAGAAGATTGCCAAGACCCTGAAACTGACTTGCAGCATGGTGGCCAAGACCATACAGTGGTTTAACAGGACAGGTTCCACTCAGAACAGGTCTCGCCATGGTGGACCAAAGAAGTTGAGTGCACCTGCTCAGCGTCATATTCAGAGATTGTCTTTGGGAAATAGACGTATGAGTGCTGCCAGCAATGCTGCAGAGGTTGAAGGGTGGGGGGTCAGCCTGTCAGTGCTCAGACCATACGCCGCATACTGCATCAAATTGGTCTCCATGGCTGTCGTCCCAGAAGGAAGCCTCTTCTAAAGATGATGCACAAGAAAGCCCACAAACAGTTGTTGTGAGATACTGTATATAGAGGACAGCACTGACATTGAACTCCTATACAGTAGTTGTAAAATATTGCAATATTAGAGAAATTATATGAACACATACAGATCAAAGTATTAAAGACAGCATGCAATATACTCTTTATTTTTCGTAGACGTAAAATGAGCTTAATGTCTGGAATAAGGATGCAAAGCATACCAGGGTTCAATTGGAGTGTTTAGTGAACTTCACTGAGGTCCAGGTGCCAAATCTGAAACCCACTGAAGTCAAACGGAGCTGGCAACAAATACCAAATAATAAAAAATAAAAAAAGAAACATAGTTTGGATGGGAGCAGCAATATTTTACCACTTCAATACCATGCACTTTTACCCCTTTCCTGCCCAGGACAATTTTTAGCTTTTAGGACTGTCACACTTTGAATAATAATTGGGGCCACATGGTAAAAGGTGTTATGGTCAGAGGAGACTAAATTGAAATTTTTGGCTTCAGCACAAAACAATATGTCTGGCAGAAATTGAATACAGCTCACCTTCCAAATAACACCATTCCTACAGTAAAGCTTGGAGGGGGTAATATCCTGTTACTGGGGTGTTTCTCTGAAGCAGGGACTGGAGCACTTATCGGAACAGAAGGAGAAATGGATAGGGCAGAATACCATCAAATTCTTGAGGAAAATATGCTGCCTATTGCCACAAAGTTGTCAAAAGGAATAAGGTTTACCTTCCAATATGACAACGACCCAAAGCACCCAGCAAAAATGACCACACAGTGGTTGAAGGAGAAAAAGGTGAATGTGCTTGCATGGCTTAGTCAGACCCCAGACTTAAACCTAATTTAAAATCTGTGGGCAAATATTGCAAAGTTTAGATGTACAAAGTTAGTAGAGACATACAGTCAGGTCCATAAATATTGGGACATCAACACAATTATGATCTTTTTGGCTCTATACACCACCACAATGGATTTGAAATGAAACAAACAAGATGGTCTTTAACTGCAGAATGTCAGCTTTAATTTGAGGGTATTTACATCCAAATCAGGTGAATGGTGTAGGAATTACAACAGTTTGTATATGTGCCTCCCACTTTTTAAGGGACCAAAAGTAATGGGACAGATTAACAATCATAAATCAAACTTTCACTTTTTAGTACTTGGTTGCCAATCCTTTGAAGTCAATTACAGCCTGAAGTCTGGAATGCATAGACATCACCAGACGCTGGGTTTCATCCCTGGTGATGCTCTGCCAGGCCTCTACTGCAACTGTCTTCAGTTCCTGCTTGTTCTTGGGGCATTTTCCCTTCAGTTTTGTCTTCAGCAAGTGAAATGCATGTTCAATCAGATTCAGGTCAGGGGATTGACTTGGTCATTGCATAACATTCCACTTCTTTCATTTGTTTCATTTAAAATCCATTGTGGTGGTGTATAGAGCCAAAAAAGATTAGAATTGTGTCAATGTCCCAATATTTATGGACCTGACTGTATCTCAACAGACTAAAGCAGGGGTCTCAAACTGGCGGCCCTCCAGCTTTTGCGGAACTACAAGTCCCATCATGCCTCTGCCTATGGGAGTCATGCTTGTGACTGTCAGACTTCAAATGTTTTATGGGAATTGTAGTTCTGCAACAGCTGGAGGGCCACCAGTTTGAGATCCCTGGACTAAAGGTTGTAATTAAAGTAAAAGGTGGTTCAACAAAATACAAACACATAAGTACTAACTAATATTTTGAATTCACATGCTGGTGTTATATCTTTCATTTGGATGTAATAAGTTGCAGTGTGTGTGTGTGTGTGTGTGTGTGCGTGCGTGTGTGCGTGTGTCTGTGTGCGTGTGTCTGTGTGTGTCTGTGTGTGTGTGTGTGTCTGTGTGTGTGTGTGTGTTTCTTTTCTACACCCACTGTATGTAGCTAATTTTGGCACTGATGCGAAGCACATTTTTGCATGGTTTTTATTGTGTGGAAAATGCATGGGAAAATGCAAAATTTCTGCCTGTGTTTAGGGTGCTATTAAGAAATAATAGCACTGCAAGCATGTTGCATGCTTTATCAAAATCTCACGTTTGCTGAAACTCTCATTTTTGCCCACATTTCTGCTATGTCCAGGTGTGAACAGGGCCTAATAAAGGTAGTGCTGGACATTTCCAGTAATCATTTAAGAAGGCTACCATTATTCTTTTTATAGGAATTTTACAGTCTTAGGGCTTAAGTACACTGGGCGCTTTTACATTTGTTTTCTTTTTTCTTTTTTCTTAAATGCTTGTTAAAGCACCTCTATGTTATCCTATGTGCCCATGCAATAATGTACCCAAATTAAATTTGCATCCTTTTTTCCCCACAAATTTTTAGTGGTATTTGATCACCTCTGCAGTTTTTATTTTTTGCGATATAAATGAAAAAATACCAAAAATTTTGAGAAAAAAAATTTAATTTTCTACTTTTTCTAATAAAAAATATCCAATAAACTCTTAAACAAAAAAATAAAGCTACATGTCTTTGATAAAAAAAATCTCAATAAGTGTATATTTATTGGTTTGCGCAAAAGTTATAGCGCCTACAAACTATGATGTATATACTGGAATTTATGCAGCTTTATCTTTCTTACTGCCTATCTAATTTCTTGAAGTGCTAAAATGGAAGGGCAGTACAACCCCCCCAAATTATCTCTTTTTTGAAAGTAGACAACCCAAGGAATTTGTCATGTTGAGCCCATTGAATATTTTTTTTTTTTTTTTTGTCACAGGTCTTTTTTGTCACAGGTGTTTAAAAAATGACAAACAAATAAAACATTTTTACATAAAGTTGTCATTGAACTTATATATTGCTCACACATGCCATGGGTAAATGTTGAATTACACCCCAAAATACATTCTGCTGCTTCTCCTGTGTAGGGGGATATCCCATGTGTGAGACTTTTTGTCAGTCTAGCCACGTACAGAACCCCAAAAACCAATCACTGCCTTCATGCTCTTATAAGGGCATAAATTGTCGAGGTCACTCCTCACTACCTATCACAGTTTCAGAGGCTATAAAATGCCAAGATAGCACAAAATCCCCAAAAAGGACCCGTTTTCTGAAAGTAGACATCCTAAATTATTTGCTGAGAGGCATTTTAAGTCCATGGAATATTTTATATTTTGCCGTATCGGGAAAATGCCAATTGTTTTTTTTTTTTTTTTACAAAAAGTTGTCACTTAAGCGATATATTGCTCACACATATGTAAAATAGCATCCCAAAATACATTCTGCTGCTTCTCCTGAGTACAGGGATACCACATGTGTGAGGCTTTTTGGCAGTTTAGCCACATACAGGACCCCCAAAACCAATCACTGCCTTCAGGCGTTCTAAGGGCGTAAATTGTTTATTTCACAACTCACTACCTATCACTGTTTCGGAGGCCATGAAATGTCAAGACAGCACAACCCCCCCTCCCCAAATGACTCCTTTTAGGAAAGTAGACACCCTAAGCTATTTGGTGAGAGGCATTTTGAGTATTTTGCAGATCTCACTTTTTGTCACAAAGTTGTGAAAATTGAAAAAAGAAAAAAAAATGATTCCTTTCCTTTCTTTATTTTCCAAAACAAATGAGAACTGCAAAACACCCTCTATGCCCCTTAGCAAATACTTTGGGATGTCTAGTCTCCGAAAATGGGTAATTTGGGGAGGGGGTTGTGCTATCTTGGGATTTCATGGCCTCCGAAACTGGCAGAATGTATTTTGGGGTGTCATTTAACATATAACCATGGCATTTGTGAGCAATATATCATTTAACTGACAACTTTGTGTAAAGAAAAAAAACAAAACATTTTTGGCATATTCCGTCTACTTTCTACTTTCCAAAATTGGGTTATTTGGGGGGGGGGAGGGGGAGTTTTGTGCTATCTTGACATTTCAGGTCCTCTGAAACTGGGATAGGTAGTGAGGAAGTAAATTAATAAATTTATGCCCTTAGAAAACCTGAAGGCGGTGATTGGTTTTCGGGCTCCCATACACAGCTAGGCTCCTAAAAAGTCTCACATATTTGGAATCCCTGTACTGTGGAGAAGCAGCAGAATGTATTTCGGGGTGTCATTCCACATATACCCATGGCATGTGTGAGCAATATATCATTTAGTGACAACTTTGTGTAAAAGAAAAAAAAAATTTAAATTTTCCCGAAACTTGTGGCAAATTATAAAATATTCCATGGACTCAACATGCCTCTCAGCAAATAGCTTGGGTGTCTTCTTTTTAAAAAGGGGTCATTTTGGGGGTGTTTGAACTGTCTTGGCATTTTATGCCCAATATTAGAAGCTTATGCCACACATCTAATCACTTGAAGACCAAGCCTTTCTGACACTTTTTGTTTACATGAAAACATTTTTTTTACTAGAAAATTACTTTGAACCTCAAAAAGTTATATATTTTTTTTAAAGTAGAGGCCCTACAGAACAAAATGGTGGATGTTGCAATTTTTTTGTCACACGGTATTTGCACAGAGATTTTCCAAATGCAATTTTTTGGGAAAAAAAACACTTTTTTTATTTTTAATGCACAAAAACAATATATATTTCCCAATTGCTTGGTAAAATATAAAAGGTGGTCTTATGCCGAGTACATAGATACCAAACATGACTTGCTTTAAAATTGCGCATGCCCTTGCAGTGGCAACAAACTACGTACATTTCTGAAAGCCTTTAAAAGCCGTTACAGGTTAGATATACAGAGGCGGTCTACTGCAAGAATTACTGCACTCAATCTGACATTCACGCCGATACCTCACATGCATGGCGCAATTGCTGTTTACATATGACACCAGACCGATGCTTGCGTTTTGCCGTTTGACAGTGGGGCTTGAATTTTTTTTACTTTGCTTTTTTATTTTATTTTGACACCTTCCCTTTATTGTTATTACAGGGAATTTAAATATCCCCTATGATAGCAATAAGTTGTGACAGGTACTCTTTTTTCAAAAAATTGGGGTCTATTGGACTGTAGATTTCTGCTCCGCACTTAAAGCATCTGACAGCACCAAGATTGGTCTGATAAGATGCTTTCCCAATTTCCCAATGGCGCTGTTTATATCTGGCGAAACCGAAGTCATGAAATTCTCGTAGCTTCTGGGAACTCTTGGGCCATAGAGCTGATTGGAGCAATTCTGGTCTCCAATCAACTCTATGGTAAGCTGACGGAACCACCGGCTGCAGTCTCGGGTTACCCGATAGGACAGGAGAGCCTGAGAAAGCTGTGGAAGGGGAGAGTCTCCCTCCCAATACTTGTAAAAGCAGTCTGGTGACTAATTATCTGCTAGGATTGCTTTTGCATGAAAGCTGTCTGCTAGCTGTAAAAAACGATACAAGAAAGTGTGTGGTATGCCCACCATTAGACCTCCCAGCATCCACCTACTTTTAATGATGGGCATAAATGCAACATTCTTTTTTTCCCTTCAGCCCATGGGCTGAAGGGAAAAAAAAGAACATAGCAGATTCCTCTATTCTCATCGATCGATTTGGATGAAGAAATCTCTGTCAAGAAAAGTGTTTAAAAATATATGGCGAAGCATAGGGGAGATCTTCCCTCTGTGTCCACCCCATCCCCTATGCTTCGCCATATATGCTCTTTTTTTAACTGAGGTGGTGAAATCACCTCCTACAGCACTGCAATCATTGATTACCTATATGTTGGGAGCAAACGCTGTTGCTGTCACAATAAACAAATCAGTGCTGCAGCTGATAGGCGTACCTGCAAAGCAAGCATTGGTTAACAATAAAACATTACAGTATAACAGTATATTATAAAGAACAGTAAAAGTAGAAAGAGTAGAAAAGTAGAGTAAGAACAGAAAATTAACTCAATAAACAACTGTTTTTTGGCTTTTTAATTTTTTTATTTATTTTTTTTATTTTTGTAACTTTTTTTTTTTTACACTTTTTTTGTAACTGTAAGCTGTTCCAGGCTAGGGTCTCTCGAAATGCGATAGCCAGCATCTTTTGAGACCCTATGTGAAAAAGTGTGCCCTAGACTGTGCTGTGCTGTACCCTATACTGATACTCTACTAGTGTGTGGTAGCGATGGAAACAGTTCCCGATGCTGAGACCAGGTTGGCAAGGACACAAGAGACAAAAATAACGGGTGTCACGCCCTAATCCGCTTTTTCTACAGACACAACATCTTCATCTTGGGGATCTCTTTGGGTAGGGGTACTTGGGAGGACATCCGGAATATGCCTCTCATGCAGCCAGCTCACTGCATCTGGATAGTGAATTTGGGCCACAGCACCTCCTGGATACAGAAGGGCTGTGATGATCTCTTCCTGGAATTTTAGGAAGGATCCACTTTTTCCTGACACTTTGTATAGCACATACCAGAGGCGTAACTAGAACCTTCAGGGCCCTGATGCAAGAAACCATGAAGGGCCCCCCAGACCCCTGGCCGGGGCCCTTACCTTCAAGCCCAGGGCTCTTCCCACTAATCTTGGGGCTCTTTACTCGTTGCATGGCCTTTTATTACGGTCCCGCAGCAGGATTCTTTCACAAGTTCTGCAGTGGGCCCCCTTCCTGCAATCTTGGGGCCTCCCCACAGTGGTGCAATGCCAGGGTCCGGTCGCAAGTGTGACCTTTGCGATCCTGGAAGTTCACCCACTGGTTTGCTACCGGGCCCCCTGGAGCATGGGGCCCGGTAGCGATTGCAACCCCTGTAGTTACGCCCCTGGCACATACCGTATTTTTTGGCATATAAGATGACTGGACTTATAAGACGACCCCCCCTAATTTTCAAGTTAAAACAGAGGTTTTGGGCTAAACTCGCTGTATAAGACTACCCCCCTTCTGAAGCAAGGCAAAACCACTGAAAAACATCAGTTTTCTCAGATCTCTAATATTTCTCCAAGGTACCCTAAGTACTGAAATAAATGTAATCTCTCATAATATCCCCAAGGTAACCTAAGTACTGTAATACATGTAATCTCTCATAATATCTCCAAGGTACCCTAAGTACTGTAATAAATGTTATCTCTCATAATAATATCTCCAAGGTACCCTAAGTACTGTAATGAATGTTATCTCTGATAATAATATCTCCAAGGTACCCTAAGTACTGTAATAAATGTAATCTCTCATAATAACTCTGTAGTACCATAAGTATAAGTATTACCGGTAGATGTAATCTCAAGACGCTTGCTGTGCGGGAATCCTGTACAGTATACCACGCTGAGCCAATCATGGTGAGCAATGTATTCTAATATTGAATGCAAAGCCTGCGTCAGAGAGGCAGGCTGATGTAGCAGGCTTTGCATTCAATAATAGAATACATGGCTCACCGTAATTGGCTCAGCGCGGTATACTGTATGTAGCCGAAGCTACGGTACAAATGGTATACCGGATTCCCGCACAGCCAGCGTCTTGAGATTACATCTAATACTTATACTTAGGGTACCTTGAAGATATTATACTCGGAGTATAAGACGACCCCCCCCATTTTTGGGGGATTTGTTTGAGGCTCAAAAGTCGTCTTATACACCCGGAAAATACAGTAAGCGTTCAGCAGAGGCAATTGAAATAAGTATACAGACACTTTTTTGTACCAGCGTCAGACCTTACGGGGCAACTAAGTACGGTGCCTTCATCTGGTTGTTGAAGTCCACCCTTCCCATGTTAAGGTTGCATTAATGGACACAGAGGGGCTGCTCAACATCACCAGTCGCCGTTGCAGTTTGGATTGTCATATCTCCATGAATAGAGGACAAAACTAAAACATTCCATGTGTCCCTCCACTTCACTGCAAGCAATTTATTAGACTTCAAGCAGCCTCTCTCCCCCGTCTAAGTCGGGAATCTACAAGCTGTTGGGGGAAGCACCGAAGATTAGGTCGCACGGTGACACATGCGCCAATTCCAAAATCAAAATGGTGTCTAAAAAGTGGCATGCTTGTATAGATGTTGTCCATGTATAAATGGTATTTCTGAATAAGGGTGACACCAAGTCCCAAACAATCTTGCCACTGCTCCCCATGTAGTCTGGGGAGTTGGGGGGCTCCACATTGCTATATTTTCCCCCATAAACCCAGAAACTACATATATAGCCTGTTGCTCTCTCACAGAGCTTATACATCTTGACCCCATATCTGGCACGCTTGCTGGGGATAAACTGTTTGAAAGCAAGGCAGGCAGAAAATTTAATCAGGGACTCATCAACACAGACAGCTTGTTGGCTGCAAACTTCTGCTAGAAGAGGTTTAGGAGGGGCCAAATTTTGTGGAGCCAGTCAAATCCAGGGTCACCTCGATGACAACAGAGTTCATTGTCACTGAAGTGCATGAACCGCAAGATTTGCTCGTATCTAGTCCTGGCCATGGCAGCAGAGAACACAGGCATATAATGAATTGGGTCAGTGGACCAATATGATCGCAACTCACTATTTTAGTAATGCCCATGAAGAGGGATAGACCCAGAAAAGTTTTAAACTCAGAAACCGTGATACATTTCCATGCAAAGTCTCTGACAAGGGTCACGTTTGGATTTGCGGCAATGACTTGATCGGCATATAAATTGCTTTGGTCCACAATAGATCTGTAAAGATCTTCTGTGAAAAACAACTCATAAAAATCAAGGGAAGTCAAATTGGCTGTTTCCACCTGAATTCTGGGTTGGCCAGTAAATGGGGGGAATTATGGGCGCTGCAGAAGTGGTGGGCTCCCAATCAGGATTTGCAAGTGCATCAGGAAGGACACTATGGGCTCTACGGGCCTGTCTTCGAATTTTTTTTGGCTGCCGGACCTTACTCGTGCTAGCCACCACACCAGCTTGAACTGCACTTATGGGACTCACCACGTCACCAAGGGTTTTTGCATTGCTGGTTTAACTATGACCAGGATGTACTAGGCCACTGGTGCTTGCCAGTTCACCAGAAGGTCGAGCAGCACTAGTACCGACACTCTGCTACATACGAGAATCATGCAGTTGTTGCACCTCAGCAACAGAAGAATGGGGTTGGGTACACCTGACCTTAGCAGGGACCATTACTCCATCGTCAGAGCTATCTGTCAGGGTGCCGCTGCTGTCTACAGGTTCGAATACTGAGCCTGATTCTGACAGTGAGGCTTTCCCATCGCTCTTATCTGTCATGCTCAGCATCATGTAGGCCTCTTAGCTAGTGTACTTCTGTTTGGATATTTTGGCCAACAAATTTATGGTTACCTAGTATGACTCACAGGTAAAACAGCACCTGGTTGTCAAGGACTGTTTGAACTGCTGCTAAATAATGTAACTGCTAGTGCTAGCAGAGATCAGGCCTGACTCTGTTAACGCTGCGGTTTAGTGTGCTGTGTTTTGGAAGTGACAGTAATCTGCTGATTCTGGGGGAGGGGCTGATCCTGCTAACGCTGCGTTCTGGGAACGCTAAACTATTTGAGACGCTAGTATAGTTCTGATCAGATTAAAGATATTGATCCGTTCAGACACTATAATAGTAATGGAGGTGTTTAGTGTGTGTGCGTGTGTGCCACTGGCAATCAGAGGGTTAAAATGTATTGCTAAATATTTGGCGGGCAATCTGACGCTGTCCTGAATTGACTCTAACTAGCTGATGTCACCTGTGACACTAGTACAGTGATCACAAAAACAAATCTGTACACTATAATAGTGACACTGTGGCAGGGCAATGAAAGGGTTAACTGGGGGTGATCAGGGGGTTAAATCTTTATTAGGGGATATATGGCGGGCACCCTAAACCTATCTGGGACTGCCTCTAACTACCACTAACTGTCTCTCACACTATCTGAAGTCACAAGTGACACTAATACAGTGATCAGTAAATTTTAACTGTACTGTACAGTATATAGTGTGCACTGTGACAGGAAGTGAAAGGGTTAACAGGGGGGGGGGGGTGATCAGGGGGGTTAAATCTTTATTGGGGGATATATGGCAGGGACCCTAAACCTATTTGGGACTACCATTAACTGCCTATCACACTATCTGAAGTCACAAGTGACACTAATACAGTGATCAGTAAATTTTATCTGTACTGTATATAGTGTGCACTGTGACAGGGAGTGAAAGGTTAATTAAGGGGTGATCAGGGGGGTAAATGTGTGCCTATGTGTACTGGTGTCAGTGAGTACTTCTGTACTCACAGTAGATGTTCTCTCCTCCATGTGTACTGGTGTCAGTGTAGTACTTCTGTACTCACAGTAGATATTCTCTCCTCTTACACTGGAACCAAAAAGGACTCCAGGAGAGGAGATTACATCATATCCCGTGCCTGTGTTTACATTACACGGGCACAGGAGGTTCTGCAATTGGGCAGAACCGATCAACAGGTCCAGGCCAAAAATCATTGACCTAAACCTGATGACTCAACGGTTCTGAAACAGATCAGAACATCGCGAGGACGGCGGGGGCTCGCACGCACCCCCCCTAGTCCTGCGCGCGACCGCTGTACAGGTTTGGTGATTCGCACAGCCGAGCCAGCCTGCCGCAGTATATCCGTGGTGGGCAGTCAGTAAGTGGTTAAGCTGCTTTTTACCGTCTGAGTAAAAGGCGTTCAGAGGAGAAATTTAAATGCTCAGAGTGCATGAGCTCTTACACCACAGTCACCAATCTGTGATGTGAAATGCAAGTTGTAGTATACTGAATCTAATTGGTGATTGTGGTGTAACACAGGGAAGAGAACACTTATAACCATTTTTATTTATCACATGTTCATGAAGGAAACCAGGGAATAGGTATAAGATCTGCGATCACTTTCACAAAAAGTGACATGATCAACTTTGAAATTATGACACACCAACTTTAAACATATGACACACCGTTTACTGTGCATAAGTGAGCTGTACTGTATTCTAGTTTTAAATATGATATATTTTACTTATGTATATTGTTAAATGCATTGCCTTTGTACTGAAAAAAACTACACAACTAGTATGGGGAGCTGACCAATCAGGTAATATGAATTTTTCTTAAATGGTTGTAGAAGAACCAATTTACAGCAAGTAAATATTCATTAGAGAAAAAAAAAAACAAAACATTATTTTAATATAATTAGAATAAGCCGTGCTTCTGGAATAAACCCATTAATACACAAAATGGCCAGATTAAATGGACCAATAGGCTGAGGTTTTTCTGCTCTGTGAACCAGTAATATTAAAATGGGATATGGTCGTAATTGCCTACAACTAATTATGTTGACTGGGTTCATGCATCTATATAGAGTATCATAATAAAAGAAGTACAATAGGATAATTGAGAAGTAGAATTTAGCATTTCAATAACTATTGGGTCATCAACAACAAATTAAATAAATATACCAATTCTCCAACCTACTGGCATGATAAGAGCACTTATATACTGTATCTCCTATTTCAAAGGGCCTCCTGCTGTTCTTTTAATTTACTAGTCATTAATTTCTCTGCAGATTTAAGTGTATTGTCTATTACGGTGAAGTTAATGGAGACTGTTTTTTTTTTTTTTATTGTTTCAGTTTTTCTTATGCGAGGGAATTCATGAATTACATAGTAATTCATGAATTATCGAATGCAAACAGAGGGTTTGTGTAAATTATGTTTTAATAGAAAACAAACATATGTTGTATTTTGTGGATATTCTATACAAAGATGGATTCAGGTGTTTCTTGTGAAGCTTCAATTCGTTGGAAAAAGAATCTTCATCTGCCACTAAGTTATGGCTGCCAAGTATAATTATTGCTTTCTGTACTGCACCTGTATTGTCCCTGGAATGTAGCATTTATATAGGTGTGTGTGTGTATGTGTGCCTGTGTGTCACAAGTTCCATCAGTTTAGCTGCTACTTGTAATTTTGTATCAGTTTACCCTTAGGCTGTAGTGATGTGTGTGTGCTTGAATGCAGCAGATTACTGTAGCATTAGCTTTATAGTATGTGTCAGTACTGATCACTCACTGTGTTCATTCACAAAAGGAAGGGGCTGGGAAATGACATATTTACCATCCCTTTACCCTGCTCTCCATCCCCCTGTGTAATTGCAGCAGCAGCCAGCGAGAGAGTAGAGGGGAAGCTGGCAGTAGTGCGGTGAGGGGAGGAATCTGTGCTGCATTGGGTGATTAGGGTGTGGCACAACCTATTTATCAGTGAAGTATGTGAAAAAGTGCGCTGATTCAAATGTGGGTATGCTGCTACCTTAGAGTGAAAGTAAATATGATGGGTAGGTAGAAATCAGGTGCGCTAACCCAAAAAACATAACACAGCATATAAACATATACGTGAAAGTGATATGAACAAAGAGTATCAAGATAAATACAAGTATAAATCAAAAGGTGAGTCAAGTAGGATCACCAGTGTATCTCAAACAATAGTGTCCAAAAAAATGTGATAAACTGTCCAATTGATGATAAATCCAAAAATCCGTGCTGTAAACACAATATAACTCAGGAAGGTGCAAGCCTCGTGATAAAAAGGTTCAGTGTCCCACCACCAGCTTAGCTCCTTACCAAACGATGGAAATATAAGGGCATATGAGGATATCCCTGCTCCGGAGATCATGCAGCTACAAAAGGATTCCAAGACACCCAGGTGACACTATTACACACAGGTAGTATCTGGACTCTTACCGGACAACGCTAAGATGCAAGCCTGGAACTTATCCTTTAAAAGGGTCCTGTATGGAATCACTGTAGGTGGATGGCTGGTAGGATCTCGGGTGTATATTACCTCAACAGTAAGGGGACACAACAGAGGGGACCGCCATGGTGCATTATCCAACAGTAATTTATTAAATCAAAGGAAAAGCACTTACAATATCGTAGACAATACTCATAGGGTTCCCTTGGAGATGAAGCAGGTCACGGTGGCCGCCTGCAGTGCGGACCACCGTATTGGTCTAATCGTGATGATGCGGCGCCTCCTCTCTGATGCGTTACCCCCGATTGGGCATCCACTCAGTGGATGCCCAATCGGGGGAAACGCGTCAGAGAGGAGGCGCCGCGTCATCACGATTAGACCAATACGGTGGTCCGCACTGCAGGCGGCCACCGTGACCTGCTTCATCTCCAAGGGAACCCTATGAGTATTGTCTACGATATTGTAAGTGCTTTTCCTTTGATTTAATAAATTACTGTTGGATAATGCACCATGGCGGTCCCCTCTGTTGTGTCCCCTTACTGTTGAGGTAATAGACACCCGAGATCCTACCAGCCATCCACCTACAGTGATTCCATACAGGACCCTTTTAAAGGATAAGTTCCAGGCTTGCATCTTAGCGTTGTCTGGTAAGAGTCCAGATACTACCTGTGTGTAATAGTGTCACCTGGGTGTCTTGGAATCCTTTTGTAGCTGCATGATCTCCGGAGCAGGGATATCCTCATATGCCCTTATATTTCCATCGTTTGGTAAGGAGCTAAGCTGGTGGTGGGACGCTGAACCTTTTTATCACGAGGCTTGCACCTTCCTGAGTTATATTGTGTTTACAGCACAGATTTTTGGATTTATCATCAATTGGACAGTTTATCACATTTTTTTGGACACTATTGTTTGAGATACACTGGTGATCCTACTTGACTCACCTTTTGATTTATACTTGTTGTATTTATCTTGATACTCTTTGTTCATATCACTTTCACGTATATGTTTATATGCTCTGTTATGTTTTTTGGGTTAGCGCACCTGATTTCTACCTACCCAACAACCTATTTATTAAAAGGAAAATATATAATCAAGCGCCCTGGATGTCACCTTTGGATAGGAGATAGGACAATCTAAATTATATAATAAGGGTCAACAGAAAATGCTGCTGGTTAACTGTAGGTATACTACATATATATGAAAACAAGAAAAAACTAGCGCAGATTCCTACAAACCCAAATCTAGCTGGAATAGACTAATTAAACTCTTTAGATGGACAAATAGAAAAATGAGAAATAATAATTTAAAATGCCAGCGCAAAATAGTAATTCCCTCTTCTATAATTAGTGTGGAGAATATAATATGTACTGAAATAAGAATCTACTAACTATTTGGCCCAGCCTGATGAAGTGCAAACATGTAAATGAGCCTGCATGCTGGGAAATGTGTGCTAAAGTGCAAAAATATAAATGTATAAATATAAACTTATACCATAAATAGCTAACTCCCACTGACGTGTAGTGTACAAATAAAATATATTGTAATGTAAAAATTAAAAAAATTAAAATATATATATACCGCACACTATGAATAATGTGCAAAATAGCAAAAAGTGAATGAATATAAATTGTGTAATTTGTGAACTGTCCACAAGGTGGCAGTATGATAACGGAATAAAGAAGACAATAATGTGGTAACTAAAGTGCAAAAAAGCTATGAAAAATATTATATAAGAATGAATTAATGTGCATGACAATGTGTAAAGTGTTAGTGCTGATGTGACCTTAATATAAAATGTGTGCTGAATTCATAATAAATAAACAATTTTGCCAGACAACAATCCAAATATACAATGCTTGAGATAAAAGTGCATGAGCTATTATCAAATATATAAAGTCCAACAATCAGTCCATATATGCTTGTTAGTTTCTCCCAGGTGATGAGTTGTGCAAACGTGCAATTACAGTGCCAATACAAATAATAAAGTGCTTTTGGTGTCCACGTGTGGAAATCCCACCATCCCTAAATGGACTCACCAGAACTCTAGCTTGTAGAACCAGCACTCTCGCTTTTAACAGACCACAATCTTGATTGTATATTCAACCCTACTACTTCCTCCACTCAATTATACCATCCACAGGAAATAATACACCCAAAGATAGGGAGATTATATTAAAGGGGAGGAGAGAGACAAAACCAACATAGCGTAACTCTGTCAAAACTAAAATAAGTTTATTAGAATAACTGGTTACACTCACATAAAATTGTGTCAACCCGACACTAGGATTTCCGGCGTCTAAAACAATGCAGCAAACCTCTCAGCCGTGTCCAACCCAGATGTAAGCTTGCCTGTGCTGTCTACAGTGTTCCCTCTCAGTGTCCTAAGCCCCGCCCTACTAGTTTCATTACAATGACGTCTTCACAGAGTGGATTGGTTAGATGAGATATTCCATCACTTCCTGTAGTAAAGGCACAACAATTATTTTTTTTTTCAGTCTTTGTCCCATTGGGGAGATTTGCCTTCACTTCCTGTGGTGAACCACAGACAGTAAGAGAAATTTTCCAGAAAGTCAGGAGAATCCCCTCTTAGTGGTCAACGAAATAGATGTTCCTATTGGAAAAATGTCTCCCACTTACTGTTTCAGTGACAACTGTCAAATGTTAAATGACGGCACTGGCAACAGATCAATGTACCGGCCGGAAATAGATAAATTGATCTGTTGCCAGTGCCGTTAGTTTGCCTGCAGTGGAATGGCGGAATTCTATGGAATGTTTTGAACACTGTTTATGAATTTTCTTGAATATGTTCATGTGATGTTAGAAGTCCACACTTAGACCTCCAGACCTAGCAGGAAATGAATGGAAAAATGTGAGTGCTTCCCTTGGTTCTCAGTATCTCAGTAGATGACACATCCTAAGAATAAAGGAGAGAGCTCAAGAATGACCATCCACTTTCAATCAGGTAACCCACAGACAATGCTCCAGTAAACCAATAATGAATTAAAGCTTGCGCTTGTAAGATTATGCTCATGGTCACAGTGACATTGCTGGTCACAAAATGAAATAAATGCCTGAGATCTGGGGTGAGAAATGTTCACAAGCCAGTGCTCTGTCCATATCATGTTTATATACTGGGTGAATGTGGAAAGGTTCCCAGCATGTGCACAGAATTCACAAATCTAGTAACCATGCAGAGCAGTGGAAATATAGATTTGGGCAGAGCTATCAGTGAATATGAAAAGATTTTAAAAATAGGAAGTGTTTTTTTTTTTTTTATCATTGATGCTTTTAATGATTGAGGTTATCTCCTGGTTAAGCCCTCCTATTTGTATGTTTATTAGTAAACTTTAAGCCACCTATCAAAATTCCAGAAAAAATAGAGTTTGCTGGGAAAATTAGTTTTTTTAATTTTCTTTTACATTTAATAAATATGAGGTCATACAAAAAACTTTCTATTAATGATAGGTATCTATTAAGAATTATTTAACAAACTTTCTTCGTGGTTGCACAGATCCCTAAAATACCACAAGGTGGCAGTATGTCCATATTTATCAAGCATTGTCCCCCTGATTATACACAAATTGCATTAAACATTTCAGATTAAAACAAATAAATAGAAAATGGCCAACCTTTTCAAAACATATCACCTAAATTATTTCTTAGGAGGAATGTTCTTCTGCTGCATATGCAAAGAGTTTATATAGCCTTGAAGATTATGCAAAAACAGATGGAAAGAGCAAAACCTGCTGCTTTCTCTATCACAAAAGTGACTTTAGCTCATCCCTTGTTTTAGCAAAATATATCTGTCTGTAATTTCTGAGCTGACAATAACCTCATTTGCTGTTTTTATCATAATGTATAATCTATAGCAAAATGTCATTTTTTATTAGATGCATCCAGGGAACCAGCTCAATAGAAGAAGAGATTATAATCAAAAGCTCTATTTTATTAAAAGTAAGACCATAGCATTTTTAATTTATGTTTAATATAATAACTCATATAAAGTAAATAAAAAGCTAATATGATGTAACTTTGTTGTGCAAACATTAGACATTTATATGTAAAAATCTAAAATGAACGGGCTTTAGTTGTCCCTTATTAAAAAAAGAACTACAGTTAGATTAGAAATCAGCAAGGAACTCAAAAACAACTCTGGTATTGTTTGTTTGGAGCTTCTCTTCTTTCCCCTGATAAGCTGCAGTAATATTTGGAATGGCTGGTTGGTGCATGGCCACTCGAGGGGAGCATACTGCCACATGCAGGGTTCATTCTCCACTACAAGCTCAGAGCATTTAGAAACTTTAGTTTATTTTTTTTCCACACAGTATTTCCACAAAAAAAAAAATGAAAAACACCAACATGTGTTTTGTCTGGAGTTTGCATTTTTGTAGTGATTGAAAAAAAGGATTTACACTTTTATTAGAACAACAACCGAGGACTTGATTTTTTTGAGTTTTGTTTCCAGTAATCTTTCCACGAAGGGTAACAAGCCGTAACAAACATGCACATAACAATGAAGCAGTTCTGTTGCCTTTAGCCTAGATATTCTAAAATGCTGGAGGACTTCTGTCATTTGATAGTTTGAGGCCACTGAAATTATTTATTTAAGATGTGATAGACTAGAGTTTCTGAAACAATATATTGTGTAGGCAGATTTTTAATGTTACAAAAGATTTGAAATCTGTCTCTCTGAAGGACTGTGCCATTGTTTTTTTGTTTTTTTATTAAAGCTAAAGTTTGGATATGAATATTTTTTGGATAGTTACATTGGTTGGGTTAGGACCTGTATAAGTGTGTATATCTCATACCTGAGTGATCCCTTTATAAGCTGAAAATCACTATAGTATTCATTGTTACTACAGTGATAGCAACAATTTCAGTGCCAGGCCTTGCCACTTCTCACAGAAAGCCTTGTATTTTTTATGTTTCAATGTTTTTATTGGATTTTTTGTAAGAAGAAGATTTAACAGCGCACAAGGAGCCAACATAGCTCAACCACAGTCATTGAAGGCATTAAATTTCACAGAATACATGAAATACAATGGTGCCAATCAGAAAATCACAATAGCAAAAATGAGGAACCAATAAATCAGTAAAAAGAACTGTAAACTCAGGTTGGGCATCCAGCAAATGAGGCAAAAACATAGAGACAGCGCCTCCTCTATTTCACACTAAAGGGCAGGTGGTCCGGGCCCGACCCCCCCGGCACCCCTACGGGAACATACTGCGCCCTTGGGAGAGGACGGCCCCCAACCCCCGACCCCAATACCAAGCCCTCTACTAGTGGGGGGCGTAGCCTGTCATCCGTGCACTGTCAGAGAGTACCAGAGGAAAAGGAAGAAAAGAAGGAATAGAGGGAAAAGGGCAAGACTGGGAGGAAAGGAGGAAACAGCAGAGGAGGGTAGCAGGAGTGGGAAGGTGGGAAAGAGGAAAGAAACGTCAGCGGCTGGTGAAAAAAAATAGAGGGTCGACACTTAGGTCCCGCTTACCCCTAAGGGGGAGATTTCCCCAACATCTCGTCCAAGGCGACCGAGGCGCCCGACCGCCCCTATGAGGGGCCCGCCAGGTACCTTATCCAGGGGTCCCATGTTTTGTCAAACATACGCATCCTGTCATTCAATAACGCCACCATCCGTTCGTTTATCATGATCCAGGTCAGTTTGGCTTTTAATTGCTATAGCAATTTTGGCAGCCGTGAACACGAAGGCGATAAGGCGTTTGGCGGGTTTAGTCGCCCCCTCCACTGGTTTACCCAAAAGGGCATTTTGGGGATCCTTTATCAAGTTGACTTGGGTCAAAGAGTAAACAAAATTGTAGACTCGGATCCAAAAGCGTCGGACTTTTGAGCAAGTCCACCATGTGTGGAGCACCGTACCCGCCTGGCCACAACCCCCGAAAACAGTTGGGGGATGCGGTGCTCACCGCCACCGCCAGCCTGACCGGAACCATGTACCAACGCAAAAACACCTTAAAGTTTGCTTCTATCAAGGAAGTATTGAGTATGGATCTAGAGTTAAGTTGTGCTAAAGTGTTCCATTCCGCCCGGTCCAGAGACTCTCCCAGATCCTCCTCCCAGCGTAGCATATATGGTAATTTACTATCGTCTCCATGGAGTATATTATAAATTGTTGATATATAGCTTTTTTGTTTATCTAGTGTGCGGCAAAGGTACTCCATAGGTGTGGAGGTAGTGATGTCGCTCTTACGCTTGAGGGAGGCTACGAAATGGGAGATCTGGGCGTAGCGAAAGTACTCCCCCTCAGGGAGGGAATACTTCTCCTGCAGTTGGGACTTGGTAAGTAGTCCCCGGTGGTCGCATAAATCTGCCAACCTGAGAAGCCCCTTGTTCGTCCACCATTCAAATGTCACAGGGGTTAGGCCCGGCGGGAACAAAGGGTTGCCCAGCAGGGGTGCTAGTGGAGCATGGAGGGACTTAAAGGAGTGCCTTCCCGACAGCCTATCCCAAACCCCCAGGGAGAGGGAGAGGGCAGGACAGAGCACTCCCGGCCTGTCCCTGGCCCTTATCCACAACGCGTGGTGAACCAGAACCCCCAAGTGGGCCGCCTCCATGTGCATCCAGATTGGGAAAGGGTCCCGGGAGTGGAAGCGTACCAGATGGGCCAATTGGGCTGCATAGTAATATTTGCCCAACTCCGGGACCCCCAGTCCCCCTCTGAGTTTAGGGGTAAAAAGAGTCCGTCTGTTGACTCTGGGCCTCTTGTCCCCCCAAATAAACCGAATAACCAACCCCTGAAAATCTTTAAGATCAGTCATATTAAGCATTATGGGCAGTGTGCGAAACAGGTACAACAATCTAGGCAATATGTTAATTTTTACCGAATTCAACCTACCGAACCACGACGGGGGACTAACAGACCAAGTAGCAAGATCTTCCCCTAGTTTTTTGTATAAAGGTGGGTAGTTACATGCATAAAGGGTAGTTATAGAAGCCGTGAGATGGATCCCAAGATATGGCAGTGACCTTTCTTGCCAAGCGAACGGAAAGTGGTCTCTGAGGGCAGACAGGGTAGTGTTGTCCAGTGTTAGGTTCAAAGCTCGAGACTTAGAGGGGTTAATTCGAAGACCGGAGATGGACGCAAACTCTTCCATGTCCTTAAGCAAATTGGGAATAGAAATTAGTGGGGCCGAAATGTACATCAGGATGTCGTCCGCAAACAGGGCGCACTTATGCTCCACCCCCCCACACTGTATGCCCTTAATGTTCGGGTTAGAGCGCAATTTAATGGCTAATGGTTCCGCCTTGTATTTTTTAAAATGAATACAAGTAGTTTTCTGTTTGGGTGAGGTGGGAATTATGATGTCACTGCTCATCTCTCTGCCTTGTCCAATCAGAATGCCTTGTATTCAATGAAAAAAATTACAAGGTAATCTGCGAAGGCCAGCAAAGCGGAGTAAGCAACCCCCTGTGGTCACTATGCAGAGAGGTAGCTGCTTGGCACAGGACCCGGAAGTCTGCTACTATCACTCTAGCAGCAGTCAACTCTACTGTGATTTTCAATTTCCACAGGGTTCGCAAAGATACAAGATATGCATACTTACATTGGTCCGAGTTGGGCCAATGTAACAATGCAATAAAATTCATACTTTCATAATCAGCTTTAAAGTGGTTGTAAACCCTTGCATACACCTAGTGAAGTGTCTAGCTTCAGAGATACACAGAGACCTACATAAGTCCTACCTGCTTATCTGCAGCTTTCTCCTCTCTACAGCCTTCAAAAACATGCATTTTACACAACATTTTTCAGCTATGAAAAGCAGGAGGCGGAGATCTGACATCACACACTGCAGATCTATAGCACAGAGCTCCATGAAATCTGATTGCTGACCGGAGAAAAGTGAAACACCCCCTTTTTACAGGATCAGAGAAGCATAGACATTCCCCAGTGAGACGTATTCAAGCGCTAAAAGGAACAGGCTAAAAGGGTAAAAACATCCACTTGAAATCCTGATCGGAAAAAACTTGAAAGACCTCCTCATATAAAAACATCCATGTTTATTGGAGGCAAAGAATATATATATATATGTGTGTAACAAGTCAAGTTCAAATTGCAAGGAAATTGCAAAAAAATTAAAATAAAGTCAAAGGGGAAGTTGATACCTTAAAAATAGCCCTCCTCCGTTCTCTGTAATGGTGTCTGCATTGGTGTCCACAGCATAAGGTGAAATGAGCAGATGGAAGCTCTGACCGGGTGGGGTGTCAGTCTGGGTGAAAAAGTCCGGTCGGCCAGTGGACAAAGTGTCCAGGACAGGTGGAAGACAGTCGTGTTCTCCGGACCGGACAGCTCAAGGCAGAAGGGGCGCCGGGTGATGACATCACTCACCGCGCCTGATCCCAGAAGGGCCAGAGGACGAGGTGGAGGAGAGGCCAGGCCAGGTGGAGGGATCATTCAGGCAATGCCAATTTTGCCATCACTATTTAGTAGGCGCCAGATTCTGGATTGTGAATCAGGGAAGCATAGAGCTGAGGGTATAAGTCATCTGCTATGTGCTGGATGTGGGGGGAGGGGAGAGCTATTTCTTGGGAGGCAATGGTGTCAGCTTAATCTAATAGGAGTGAGTCATGTAGATAGCAGAGAGAGAGAGAGAGAGGAGAGATCAGAAAGGAACCAGAGTTGGTGCTATATAGCTGTTTTGAGAATAGGCAAATGCTATGACATTTTTGTCTGCAGAAATATCACTGATCAGCACTGTGTAGAAGTGCATTCTCATGGGTTTTGGAATCCTTAGATTTCCCAGTATCCTACAAAAATTCCCAACGATGTCACCCTCTTTTCTTAGCCTGTTGTAATCAAAGTTAGAGTTTTTTATACTTTACTTCAATTTTTTTTCATAGCTTTCACTGGGGGCTGCAATAGATTGGGGTCTTGCATCTTTATGTATGGACTTCTTAAGTCTTTTCTGGATGAAGGCTTAATGTTTATTTGAAAATGTTTAATTAAAGTCAGCAGTAGTACAGATTTTTAGTGCAGTTCAGTAAGTATAGCTGGACATTGTAAGCACCCACACAGCACTCAGGCAACAACACTGCTACTGAGTGGGGTCAGTTGGAGTAGGCTTTGTGCATGTTGCCTGGTAAATTGCCAGTTTAAGGTTAGAAAGGCAGATTAAAGCAATGCTGGCTCAATATGGCAGTGGGTGAATGTAAGACAGTGGATAGAAGCATCTATAAATGTTGACAGTGGCCAAACTGCACAAAAAAGAGTCAGCAGAGTGATACTGGCACAACTCAAAGTAGCTGGTAGGCAGTAGCTTTCTGGGGCTGATATTCTGTAGGATTAACCTATGATATCTCCTCTCAAGATTTTTCTGGATTAACCAGTCGCCCAGCAATGACAAAGATGTACACTGTACTAGTGAGAAATTACACTATTGTGTTATTGCTCTTGAAAAAAGTTAACTGAGCAGCTTAGCTAAAGTCAGGTAGTCTAGTCTTTTCTTTGTAGTGTAGACTAGTGCTGTGCTATGTACAAATGTTGTGTAGTAGGGAGGGAAACTGCTCCAGGGGTGAGTAACCTTGTCTTATCTGTGCATCCTAGACACAGGGCCCCTAAAGGAAACTAGTCTACCCTGCAAGGCAACCCATCCTGGCATAAACAGTACCCATTAACAGTCCTGTAAAAATCGACTTCAGGCCTTACGCCAACTGACTCTGCTCTACCCCTTAGACACAAACTTAGTTTCCAGGAGAAGAAGAGTCCGTGCCAGAAATTACATTTCAAAAGTTTATTGAATCAAATAAAAGCAAATATATCTATTTGCTACTGCTATCCTATGAAGGTGGCAGCACTCAGTTTCAAGCAACAAATGGTCCATCATGGTTCAGATAAATGTAGCATTAGAGGAGAGATGAGGGGCCCACTAGCCATAGTAGTGGTGTCCCAGAGTCTGGCATTGCAAAGTTGGGGGATGCAAGTAGTCCCATAAAATGGATATATTGCATCCACTGTTTTCCTAAAGGGAAGCTAAAAAAATAAGACTGAACTGCCTACATAATGTTGTGGTCTGGTCCACCCACACAGAGATTTAGTGGATTACCACCAATACTATATATAAGCCCAGTTTCTCTTGGTTCCTCTCTACTGGCAGGGGCAGGCTGGCATTAAACTCGAACAACTCCTGAGCCTCTGCTGACTTCTGACTATGGAGGCATCTAGTGGCTTAAAAAGGAAATACAGCAGTGCACCTCTGTGCCCTACCCTACACAAGTAGGTTAGCATTACTCAGGTGCACGGGCAAAGGGTTTTCAAGGATTGTATAAAAGCAAACACAGTAGAAGATAGTTGGACAGATTGTGGTAGGGAGTTCCATAGGATGGGAAAGGCTCAGGAAAAATCCGGAAGATGAACATAGGAGGAGGTGATGAGGGAGCTAGCGAGCAGAAAATCTTGGGAGGAATGAAGAGAATGATTAGGCTGGTATTTTGTGACAAGTTAAGTGATGTAGCTGGGGGCTGAGTTGTGGATGGATTTGTAAGTTATGGTTAGTATTTTGAATTTAAAGTGTTACTAAACCCAGGACCCTGCACTATATCTGGTCTCCCACAGTACACAGAACATGGAAATGCAACTATTTTAGTAAATAAAAACTGCTAAAAAAACCCTTTCTCATCATCAGTTCACAGGAAACAATACAAAGAGAACCGGATACTTTTAACTACTTGCCGACTGCCTAACTGCAAATGTACATCATTACTTTACAGCTAAATACCAGGGTTATGGCAGCTAGCTACTATCTTTTTTTTCTTCAGGCGGTCAGCTTTTAGGTAAAAGTTTTTGTATGCAGTGGGAGAGGGCATCCCCAAGCCACTTCCCAGTGGTATCTGAGCCCAAAACCGATCCGGTGCAGCTGATGGCTAGACAGGAAGCTGGGTGTGGGCAAGATAGCCCCCACTTGGCTCTATGCCCTTAGGGGACTGCAGCGACATCTGACATCACTTCCTGTTCTCGGGCACACAGATTTTTTTTCCTTAACCATCTACCGCAAAGTGACGTAGGGGTACGTCGGGTAACTTTGCGGGGTTATACCGGGATGATGTCTCTAGCTAGAGGCACCATCCCGGTACCGTGGTTTAGTGCCAATGGTCGGCTTTCTGTCGGCAACGACCAATGCGGCTCGGGAGCCGCTTGATCGTTACCCGGGTGATCGTTACCCCTCCCGCCGCCTTCTGTGACTTTTAACGGGCCTCCCGTCCCACCGGGAGACCGGAGCACCCAGCCGGCACGTCCGCCGGCTGGATGGAGTCCCGATCAAAGCCGGTGTTCCGTGAAAAAACCATACCCTCGTCACTTCCGGTGCACCTACGGAGGGTATGGATTTATCATGGTAGTGTGTGTAACGTTGCACTTGCTTACATTAAAACAGCTCGGCTGCAACATGAGTCATCTGCGCTCCTATCCCTGTCACTTCCCTGATCTCGGCTAATAAATATAAAAGCGGATCACGGAGCCGAGATCTACGTCATTTAGATTTCATACACCCGCCGCCGCATTTACATTTATTAGCCGACATCAGGGAAGTGTCAGGGATAGGAGCGGAGATAACTCATATTGCTGCCGAGCTGTTTTAATGTAACCGCCGCAAGTGTAACGTTACACACACTACCGTGAAAAATCCATACCCTCCGTGCATGTGCACTTGTCAGCTCCTCAGATGTTCAACTACGTATCCGGGGCTGTGAGCATGCGCACTGCAACGCTGCTCAGCTGTTCCTGACAGGAAGTGACGTGGGTATGGATTTCTCACGGGGTATGGTTTTCTAACGTTACACCGGAAATGACGTAACCCGGAGGCGGTGTCCATAACGTCACTTCCGGGTTACTGTGCTGCAAAAGGCGGCAAATTTAAAAAACGGCTGTATGAAAAAACGCAGTTTTCTGCGTTTTGCATACATGGAAGTGTAGTGGAGGGGTCGAGGGTCTTTTAGACCCTCGATCCCTCCATAAAGAGTACCTGTCACTGCATTCTGGTGTCACAAGGGATGTTTACATTGCTTGTGACAGCAATAAAAGTGATCAGATTTTTATTTTTTTTTAAAAACTGTAATAAAGTTAAAAGAAAAAAATAAAATAAATAGGAAAAAAAAAAAAATTTTAGCCGCCGCTGTCACCGTTAGCTCGCGCACAAAAAAAAAACGTATACTGAAGTCGAGCCGCGAATGAAATCGCAGTTCAAACCACACGTTGTGAGGTATTGCTGCGATCGACAGAGCGTGAGCAATAATTAAAAAAAAAAAAAAGCTACACTCTAACTCTAAACTGGTAACCGTTAAAAAAAATTTAAATCGTCGCCTATTGAGATTTCTATTGACCGTAGTTTGTCGCCATTCCACAGGTGCGCGCAATTTTAAATCGTAACATGTTGGGTATTTATTTACTCGGCGTGACATCATCTTTCACAATATGCAAAAAAATTGGGCTAACTTTACTGTTTAGTATTTTTTAAATGCAGTGAAATGTGATTTTTCAAAATTTTTCAGATCCGCCGGATCTGAACGGATGCCCCATGTATCTCTATGGGGCATCGGATGTCAGTGGAGACTTGTCCGCTGACATCCGATCCGGTCCGTCAAATCTGGAAGGGTGGAAACCCTATTTTCCATCTGTGCAGCGGATCGGATCAGATGGGATCCGATGAGAATAGACAGGCAGTCTGTTCTCATCCGATTCCCCCATAGAGAACAGCGGAGACCGGACAGCTCTGTCTCCGCACACAGCGCCTGCTCAGCGGGGGAATTGGCGGATCCATCCCCCGCTGAGAAAAACGTAGTCCGCTGATGGACTCCCATGTGTGAAAGGGGCCTTAGGTAACTATTTACTCCGCGTAACATCATCTTTCACATTATACAAACAAATAAGGCTAACTTTACTGGTTTTTTTTTGTTTGTTTTTAATTAACTAAAGTGTCTTTTTTTCAAAAAGATTGAGCTTGAAAAACCGATGTGCAAATACAGTGTGACATAAAATATTGCAATGAATGCAATTTTGTTCTCTAGGGTCCCTGCTTATAAAATGTTCGAGAGTTCTAAGTAATTTTCTTGCAAAAAATAATGATTTTTATTTTTTTACTTGTAAACAACAAGGCTTGGTCTAAACCACTTGCTGACCGCCGCACGACTATTTACTGCGGCGGTCAGCCCCTCACAGGCAAAGCTACGTAGTACTATGTCGCTAGCCTGTGAGGCATCTAGGGAGCGAGCGCGCGCCGCTGGAGGCTCGCTCCCGCGCGGTCACGGACCCCCCGCACGTGTGCCCGGCGGACCCGATGTCTGCCGGGCACTCGCGATCGTCCGTTACACCGGAAGAAAGGCAGGCGGCTGATGTAAACAAAGCCGCCTGTCATTCTTCCCTGTGTAAGAATGGAGATGAGACGGTTCTACTATGTAGGACCGTTGATCTCTGTTCTTACACTAGTAGCCATGTCCAATCACAGTTAGAAGTACGCCCCTAGGACACACTTAACCCCTCCCTCTCCTATACAGTTAACCCCTTCACTGCCAGTGTAATTTTTACAGTAACAGTGCATATGTATAGCACTTATTACTGCAGTAATGTCACTGGTAACCCCAAAAGTGTCAAAAATGTCAGTCAAGAGTCCGATCTGTCCGCCGCAATGTTGCAGTCCCGCAAAAAAAAAAAAAAAAAAAAAATCGCAGATCGCCGCCATTACTCTTTAAAAAAACAACAAAAATGACAAAAATCTTTCCCTTAGTTAGTAAACGCGATAACTTTTGCGCAAACCAATCAAAATACGCATTTTGCGATTTTTTTTACCAAACATATGTAGCATAAAACAAATTGGCCGTAAATGTTAAAAAATTTTGATTTTTACATTTTTTTGGGGGAATTTCATATAAAAAATGTGAAAAATATTGTTATTTTTGGAAAATTTACGCTCTTTTTTTGTTTATAGCGCATGATCAAAAAATCGCACAGGTGATCAAATACCACCAAAAGAAAGCTCTGTTTGTGGGAAAACAAGGACGTCAATTTCGTTTAGGTACAGCATCGCACGGCCGCGCAATTGTCCGTTAAAGTCACGCAGTGCCGAATCGCAAAATAGGCCCTGGTCAGGAAGGGGGTAAAATCTTCCGGGGCTTAAGTGGCTCAAGTACATGGTACAACAGACACATGAGATGTTGGGGTAACATATTCTTTTTTTTTTTTCCAACACAGGGGTAACATATTCTTTAACAACATTTTATTAAAGTGCTTTTTGTATCCTTTGCCCCCCTCACCATAACCAGGTAGATATATTTTCTTGTAGCACCCAAGCCATATTTCATGAAAGCCGTTTACATATCTTACACTAATGAGTGCTAACAAGCATCAAACAGGTTTTTGAAAGTTGCAGCAACTGCAAGCTTCAATATACAGCTGTTTTCAGGTGTGCAAAGTAATGAATAAATTATCACAAATTACTGTACTTTACTAAATAAACACATACATCCTTTGCATTTCTGATGGAGGCAATGAAATGTAAATGTTTTTATTGACTGCAATGCGTGTGATGGTTTAGCATCAAACAGAGGATTTATATGAGTCACTTCACTCACTGGTGATGGTTTCAGGCAGTTAATGCTCACTTTTATTCATCCAGGGACAAATAGCTTCTTCTCACACAGGGGCATGTCCATCATCAAACAAACATAAATTTAATTTTCCTGGCTAGCTGTCGCACAGTTTCTGACTATTCTACTAATCTACAAGACAGAAAGTAAGGGCTAATTCGAATGGACAGCTACCACAGGGGTTTTCTCTCCAGCAGTTGTCTGTTGCAGCTGCAGTAGGGGGCGGTGTGGTGCTTGATTTAGCTCATCACACAGCTTCCCTTTTTCGTTTCTAATTAGCCAGGCTCTTGCACTATAAAGTTGTAGGTAGAATCAGATTGTAAGGCTGGGTTAACACTTAGTGCAGACACTACTTACAGCACGGGGTCTAGTGCGTCTCTGTTCACCATTTCAGGGACGAATCAGGCCCACATTTTTTGCCTGAATTCTGACCTGAAACAGAGCCAAAAGATGCATGGGGGCAACTGTGCTATCCGCCCCACAGCTGCCCCGGGGGTGTGTGAACCGGCTCCATTGAGAGCAAGTCACAATCTCCTGTCGTGCGAACTGGATGCGGGAAAACCCACAACCAATTCTCACTAGTGTGAACCCAGCCTAAAGTGTGGGTGAGATCAACTTTGCCTGCTTAGAATTCAGAGCTCAAAATACTCATATTTATGCCCGTACACACGTACTGATTGTCGGCCGTAAATATTCGGCCGACAACCGATCGGCCGATTGTAGGCTTGTTAGTATGATGCTTCCGACAGACGACAGCGCATTTTCGGCCGAACAGAATCTGTCGTGCAGGCATTAAAATTTTTGTTGGCCAACACCAGAACGGCCGATTGTTCGCCAGTCAGTACAGATTTCGGCCGACAGACAGCAGATTTGCAAGACTGGGCATGCTCAGAAAAGAAAAAAGACAAGGAAAGTTAACCATCACATGACATCACTTCTGCAGTCGGCTGTTGTTGGCCGACAAAATTCGCGTGCAGTCTTTTGCACTTTTCAGCGGACAGGACAGCCCTGGACAAAAGACGGCCGATCGGTCAGCCGACGATCGGTACGTGTGTACGAGGCTTTACAACTTACAACTGGATCTAAATTAACAGACAAACTGCCAAAGCTCTAGTAGCAGATATAACTCATTAGATACCAACCTCAAGTCTTTGAAAACGCCCTGGAGGAGGGCGAAACGAGTTGACGTAATTTCCGGGAACGGACTAGACGCATCGTCACTTCTGGCAAGCACTTCCTGGTTGTATAGTGGAATGCACGCCAGATGCGGCGTCCACTATCACTTATATAAATTGCGATACTATTTGCTTCATTTGTGAGTATGTTTTGATACTTTTTTGGCAATAAATTTTATGAATACATACGTCACTATGTGCGGTCCTTTTATCTTTTAACTGGTGCCTTATGGAGGAAAACTTCACCTACTTCTACCTAAGGAGACTCAGAATTATCGAGTGATAGTCCATGAAAGGAGGCTCTGTGCAACTTATATATTTAAGCTGGTTTAATCAGACATTGCGGTGAGTGGGGAACCATAAGGGGTCACCATCACCTTGGAGCACCTTTATATATAATATTCTACACTGGAGCACTTTATTTGGATATTTCACCAATTTTAAACGGACTATTTATTTAGTAATTTATTTCACATTATTATGTTGATCATTTTACATGGAATGTTTTGATGGTTATATGCTAGCGCTGGTTTAATTTTGGTTGTATATATGGATGCGGGAAAACCCGCAACCAATTCTCACTAGTGTGAACCCAGCCTAAAGTGTGGGTGAGATCAACTTTGCCTGCTTAGAATTCAGAGCTCAAAATACTCATACTTACAACTTACAACTGGATCTAAATTAACAGACAAACTGCCAAAGCTCTAGTAGCAGATATAACTCATTAGATACCAACCACTGGGCCATCTGGGGATGTTTCTCACTGGTGGTAATTAAAATAAAAAACAAATTTAATATTACTATGAAGTTACTAAAAACCGGGTAGTTGTAATGATTTGTTGATATCATTAGCAGATGACTGCTTTTTAAATAACAGGTTGTAAATTAGGCGATAAACATTATGCAATAGCAATTAGAATATAAATTGAAGATGTCCAACCCAGCAGAACACCATGGAGCCTTTCTTGTGGTGCTTCAGTGTGTCTCCTCTCTGCTAAATCTAACACTTCCTATATAAAGCGTTTTCAACTAGGAATAAAACCGTGAAAAGATTGATGAAGACTTTTCTGAGTTTGTGACTGTGACTTCGTTTTAATAATGAGTTTGTTACATTACTATGGTTGCATGCTATGCAGCCATAATTTATAACCATACATTTCATTATTTTTATTTCGGAACCACTAAAATGCAGTGAAAGATGTGCAACAAAACATTTAACCCTCTACTACTAGATATCTGAGATTCTGAGTAGCTATGTTTAAAAGTAATGTGTAGTGTTTTAGTATAGACTTTGTTTCTTTGTTATTAGTGATGAGCTTCGAGCTTCGAGTTCTGCTGTTCGCCCCGTTTGTCGAATGATGAGCAAATGTGCTTCTTCATGGGAAATTTGACCGCCCGCATCCATAATGCACTGCGCGTGCGCACGTGCAGTCCATTATGTGATTGGTCAAAGCATGCACCCTGACCTCCATGCTTTGGCCAATCAAATCATCTCCGCCATGATTGAAAAAAGGCAGGCTTCCTTTAGCCAATCATGGCTCAGGGGCTAAATATACGCCCCACACTATATAAAGGCTGCTTGCACAGCAGCTGCATGTATTGTGACTGTGCGGGCAAGATAGTGGTTGAGGCAGGGAGAGGAACGTGATTTTAAGTTCAGTAAAGAGCATACATTGATATAACTATATATATATATATATATATATATATATATATATATATATATACATACACACACAGTATATATGTAGGACAATTGAGTATATATTAGGTCATTAAGTATCTATCAGTCAGTTCAGTATACCATCAATTGATATCTACCTATCTATCTATATATAATATATACAATTGAGCAAGAGAGCGAATCTCTGACTCCGCCCCTTATTTATAGACCTCCCCACAATCCCCTGCGGGACCCGCGGCTCCCTGGGAGTATAGTTCCTTCTGGCCGTCTCACACAATCTTCATCCTCTTCTGGACCACATCTCCCATAATTTAATGTCACTCTTCAGGAGAACCTCAGAACAAACAGCGAACTTTAAAGGAACAGTACGTCAGCCTTAATTATGCTGGTAGCAATTTCCTAACTTGGCTACATATATATATATATATATATATATATATATATATATATATATATATATATATATATATATATGACAATTGATTATATATTAGGCCATTGAGTATCTATCGGTCAATACAGTGTAGATCATACATTGACTTATATATATATATAACAATTGATTATATATAAGGCCGTTTGGTATATATATATATATATATATATATATATATATAGGACGATTGAGTATATTAGGCCATTGAGTATCTATAGGTCAGTTCAGTATAGGGCATACATTGATATCTATATACAGTGCCTTGCGAAGGTATTCGGCCCCCTTGAACTCTGTGACCTTTTGCCACATTTCAGACTTCAAACATAAAGATATAAAACTGTAATTTTTTGTGAAGAATCAACAACAAGTGGGACACAATCATGAAGTGGAATGAAATTTATTGGATATTTCAAACTTTTTTAACAAATAAAAAACTGAAAAATTGGGCGTGCAAAATTATTTAGCCCCCTTAAGTTAATACTTTTTGCTGCAATTACAGCTGTAAGTCGCTTTGGGTATGTCTCTATCAGTTTTGCACATCGAGAGACTGAAATTGTTGCCCATTCCTCCTTGCGAAACAGCTCAAGCTCAGTACGGTTGGATGGAGAGCGTTTGTGAACAGCAGTTTTCAGTTCTTTCCACAGTTTCTCAATTGGATTCAGGTCTCGACTTTGACTTGGCTATTCTAACACATGGATATGTTTATTTGTGAACCATTCCATTGTAGATTTTGCTTTATGTCTTGGATCATTGTCTTGTTGGAAGACAAATCTCCATCCCAGTCTCAGGTCTTTTGCAGACTCCATCAGGTTTTCTTCCAGAATGGTCCTGTATTTGGCTCCATCCATCTTCCTATCAATTTTAACCATCTTCCCTGTGCCTGCTGAAGAAAAGCAGGCCCAAACCATAATGCTGCCACCACCATGTTTGACAGTGGGTATGGTGTGTTCAGGGCGATGAGCTGTGTTGCTTTTACGCCAAACATAATGTTTTGCATTGTTGCCAAAAAGTTTGATTTTGGTTTCATCTGACCAGAGCACCTTCTTCCATATGTTTGGTGTGTCTCCCAGGTGGCTTGTGGCAAACTTTAAACGATACTTTTTATGGATATCTTTAAGAAATGGCTTTCTTCTTGCCACTCTTCCATAAAGGCCAGATTTGTGCAGTATACGACTGATTGTTGTCCTATGGACAGAGTCTCCCACCTCAGCTGTAGATCTCTGCAGTTCATCCGGAGTGATCATGGGCCTCTTGTCTGCATCTCTGATCAGTCTTCTCCTTGTATGAGCTGAATGTTTAGAGGGACAGCCAGGTCTTCATAGATTTGCAGTGGTCTGATACCCCTTCCATTTCAATATTATCGCTTGCACAGTGCTCCTTGGGATGTTTAAAGCTTGGGAAATCTTTTTGTATACAAATCCAGCTTTAAACTTCTCCACAACAGTATCTCGGACCTGCCTGGTGTGTTCCTTGTTCTTCATGATGCTCTCTGCGCTTTAAACGGACCTCTGAGACTATCATAGTGCAGGTGCATTTATACGGAGACTTGATTACACACGGGTGGATTCTATTTATCATCATTAGTCATTTAGGTCAACATTGAATCATTCAGAGATCCTCACTGAACTTCTGGAGAGAGTTTGCTGCACTGAAAGTAAAGGGGCTGAATAATTTTGCACGCCCAATTTCTCAGTTTTTTATTTGTTAAAAAAGTTTGAAATATCCAATACATTTCGTTCCACTTCATGATTGTGTCCCACTTGTTGTTGATTCTTCAAAAAAATTACAGTTTTATAACTTTATGTTGGAAGCCTGAAATGTGGCAAAAGGTCAAAAAGTTCAAGGGGGCCGAATACTTTCCCAATGCACTGTATATATATATATATATATATATATATATATATATATATATATATATATACACACACACATACACACATACACACATACATATATACATACAAACAAACCCAAAAAAAAGTTGGGACACTGTCCAAATTGTGAGTGAAAAAGGAATGGACTAATTTACAAATCTCATAAACTTATATTTTATTCACAATATAATATAGATAATATATCAAAAGTTGAAAGTGAGACATTTTGAAATGTCATGCCAAATATTGGCTCATTTTGGATTTCATGAGAGCTACACATTCCAAAAAAGTTGGGACAGGTAGCAATAAGAGGCCGGTAAAGTTAAACGTACATATAAAGAACAGCTGGAGGACCAATTTGCAACTTATTCGGTCAATTGGCGACATGATTGGGTATAACAAGAGCCTGGGAAAAAAGACAAAAGAAAAGGGGCGCACCGACCTAGTGCATCACCACTGGAAGCATTTATTAAAATATTAAAAAGTATACAGTATTCTCACAAGGCAGGTGTGATAATACACACATCAATTTTGCACATAAAATCTCCAAGGTAGCCAAAGTCCCACGCAAAGCTGAATGGCATGCAGTGTGTCGCATGGGGCTGCTATGGCTGGGCTGACGCATTTCAGTGGCGAACCCCCTTCCTCAGAGCCAGAAAAATTGCTGCTGCAATTATAACAAGAGCCTCTCAGAGTGGCAGTGTCCCTCAGAAGTCAAGATGGGCAGAGGATCACCAATTCCCCCAATGCTGCGGCGAAAAATAGTGGAGCAATATCAGAAATGAGTTTCTCAAAGAAAAATTGAAAAGAGTTTTAAGTTATTATCATCTACAGTGCATAATATCATCCAAAGATTCAGAGACTCTGGAACGATCTCTGTGCGTATGGGTCAAGGCCGAAAAACCATATTGGATGCCCGTGATCTTCTGGCCCTTAGACGGCACTGCATCACATACAGGAATGCTACTGTAATGGAAATCACAACATGGGCTTAGGAATACTTCCAGAAAACATTGTCGGTGAACACAATCCACCGTGCCATTCGCCGTTGCCAGCTAAAACTCTATAGGCCAAAAAAGAAGCCAAATCTAAACATGATCCAGAAGCACAGGCGTTTTCTCTGGGCCAAGGCTCATTTAAAATGGACTGTGGCAAAGTGGAAAACTGTTCTGTGGTCAGATGAATCAAAATTTGAAGTTCTGTTTGGAAAACTGGGACGCCATGTCATCCGGACTAAAGAGGACAAGGACAACCCAAGTTGTTCTCAGCGCTCAGTTCAGAAGCCTGCATCTCTGATGGTATGGGGTTGCATGAGTGCGTATGGCATGGGCAGCTTACACATCTGGAAAGGCATCATTAATGCTGAAAGGTATATCCAAGTTCTAGAACAACATATGCTCCCATCCAGATGTTGTCTCTTGCAGGGAAGAACTTGCATTTTCCAACATGACAATGACAGACCACATACTGCATCAATTACAACATCATGGCTGCGTAGAAGAAGGATCCGGGTACTGAAATGGCCAGCCTGCAGTCCAGATCTTTCACCCATAGAAAAATTTGGCGCATCATAAAGAGGAAGATGCAACAAAGAAGACCTAAGATAGTTGAGCAACTAAAAACCCATTTGCAGACTGTTATAAAATGAAGAGGGGATGCCACACAGTGGTAAACATGGCCTTATGTGAAACAGAAAACTATCAGCGCAAAATAAAAATGGTTCAGTGATTATAGTGTGCAAAAACCAGTGATATAAATAAATTAACAATTGCAAAAATTAATATTAAATCGGCCGGCAGCATACACTAAATCGTGTTCACTCGTCACAACAAAGATACTAAAAAATGAAAAAAAGTGATGCGCCAGATCAACTGTGTAAAATTATATATAAATTAGACACTAATAAACGTGCACATAATTAGAAAAGAAATGTCCAATATAAGTCCATAAGTCAACCCGTGCTCGGTGTCCACAATATGAATTGAAGCCAGTGATTCCACAGATAATCACACACACCTCTGTGCCAAAATCCCGTCACCAGAAAAAGTGGCCTCTCTGACTTCTTCGGTAGGGGAGGTTCAGTAGTCCCCTACCGAAGAAGTCATTGCTGGATTGGACTGGCAAAGTTGGGAATAAACCTCCTGTAACACCCCACAATGCCAAGGAAGGAACGCACCTGCTTTTTTGTGAGTGGGCGGGGCCACTTCTGGATGGCCTCTACTTCGACAGTTGAAGGCAGTACCAGCGGACTACAAAATTGGGGTGTTGGCGTGGCTCTTTGACAGGTGGGGCAGGACTTACAGTAGTTCTTAATTTCCCGACATACTCCGGACCAAAAAAAAACGCTGCAAAACCTGTTCCTGAGTTTTAGCTGTGCCAAGGTGACCCCCCAAGTACATGACCATGAGCTAAATGTAGCACTTTAGCCCTAAAAGTTTTGGGTACCACCAATTGTTCCAACACTTCATCATTGACTTTGGTTACCCTGTACAACAAGTCATGATTTACAGCAAAATGGGGGAACTGTGTATCCGCCCCAGGTTGCTGTGGCTCACCATTTAATACTGTGGCCTGTTCCCTGGCGGGGATCAAAGTAGGATCCCTCAACTGAGCACTAAGGAAATCTTCCCGGAAGGCCCCTAGATCTGACAATTTTCGCTCAGAGGAGGTACCCTCCAGTTCCAACCACGCTAATACCTCTAGGGGACTGGGCGCACTTTCTGCAGTTTCAGCCACCTGGTACTTTTCATCAGTATCAACATTCTGCAACACAGTATTATTTGCAACCTCTGTGGGTTCTTGCTTTTGGGGGAAAACCCCTGAACCTTTGAGCTTGTGCTCATACAAGTCCCAAAACATGGGGCAGTCTCGCCCGATTATTAAGTCATGAGGCAATCCTGGGACCACCCCTACTTTTGGTGTAGCAGTTCCTGCAGGTGAACACAGGGTCACACAGGCCACCAGATAGTCCTTCACATCACCATGCACACAGATGACCCCGACCTGTTCCCCTGATACCAACATTTTCTGCAACTTGTCTGCACGGAGCAGCGTGACAACACTCCCTGAGTCAAGGAGCGCTACCACCTCTTCTCCATTGACTTGCACCACACACTCATGTGGATTCAGGTTGGCTGCAGCACACACTGCATAAGCATACATGGAGCGACGACTACCTAAGTCGCACTCCATTGGTTCTTCTTGTCTCGGGCACTGGGCCGCCAGATGACCCAGTTGTTGGCAGGACCAACAGCGAACCTCACGGGGTTCTCCCTGCCGGCTCTCCAGAAGCTTTGGTACTGGTGCGATCCTATCAGTTGCGTTATGCACCCGAGCAGACACCCTGTGGTCAGCGGGTACCATCTTAGTGCTAGAATGCACTTTGTTGGTTTGGCTCAGCTCTTTGGGGATAGAGGGACTTCCATGGGAACTTTCAGCACAGTTGTAGTGCTCAACAGCGGCAGCCATCTCATCCAGGGACTGAGGCTCGGACTGAGCCACCCATCGGTGGAGTTCCCTAGGCAGCCCATGCAGGAATAGCCTTGCTAGGATTTCTGCTTTCAGCAGCTTATAGTTCCGTGCTGATTCTGGGGCCAAGTCACAGTATGCCTGTTGGGGACCTGCAGTCAGGAATGGAGCCAGCACATCAGGCCAGTCTTTCTCAGGCAGACCTTCTCTTGCTGCAATCCGCTCAAACATTGCTAGGTATGCTTCAACATTGTCTGTGACTGTCATCTTTTGCAGAGTCTGCTGCACTGCCTTCCGTGGGTCACCTTTCACTATTTCAGCCTGCTGGGTTACTGCTCTCTGTAAACATGCTATCTGTTCCATCAGCAAACGGTTTGTCTCCTGCTGTGCAGCATTAACAGTTTTAGGAATTCCATTGCATTTTCAGAAGTTTTCACAGGCTGTACAGCTTTAATCCAGGACATAGGATTGGCCTGCACCCCTCGAACTGCCCAATGCATTCCTCCACCAATTGTACGGGATCAGAGGGGTGAACAGCCGGCTCAGAGAAAATCCAGTGAAATTAAATGTGCTTTTATTCAGCAAAACAGCAAAACAAACAGAAAATGACAGGCTTGTCTTGAAATAATATTCCACAGCAGGGTAAAGCACAGTCTTTGCAGCAAACAGGCTTTAAAGGCAACTTTTCAAACACAGCTCTAGCCAGAGCTACAGTCTCTCCTAAGACTTGGCTCACCCAATACAGGTCACATTCAACAATGGCGTTTTCCTCTCAACGTGCTGGTGTCTTCACTCCTAGCAAGAAGCTCCTCACACAGCTTCACACACAGCTCCACTGACACTTTCAGATCAGGTGCTTAATAAGCAGATCTAAAAGGGAAGTACCTGCCCTCTATAATTAACCTTCTCTTCAGCCTGTCCCAGGCTGACTCTCTACAATATAGATATATATATATATATATATATATATATATATATATATATACACAGTGCCTTGCGAAAGTATTCGGCCCCCTTGAACTTTGCAACCTTTTGCCACATTTCAGGCTTCAAACATAAAGATATAAAACTAATCAACAACAATTGGGACACAATCATGAAGTGGAACGAAATTTATTGGATATTTCAAACTTTTTTAACAAATAAAAATTGGACGTGCAAAATTATTCAGCGCCCCCCGTGTCAGTCTGACTCCCCGCATCTCCGATCTCGGTAAAGAGCCTACTGACGTAGGCTCTTTACCATGTGACCAGCCGTTTCCAATCCCGGCTGGTCACATAGTAAACAGGAAGAGCCTTTGATCGGCTTTCCTCAGTTTGTGCCTGGCAGGCATGAGTAAAGGAGCGCCAATCGGCGGCTCCCCTGACGGGGGGGGGGGGGTTGTCGGCACTGGTAATCAGATCATTGATTACGAGTGCAGACCCTCGGTGGGGGGGGTGCCACTAGAACCACCAGGGATGCCCACCCATGACCCCAGGGATGCCCACTGTGGCCACCAGGGATGGCAATCAGGGCTCAGGGAGCCCCCCATTGCCCTCCCCATCAGTGCTGCCCGCCAGTGCCCTCCCCATCAGTGCTGCCCACCAGTGCCCATCATTGCCATCTATCAGTGCCGCCCACCAGTGCCCATTATTGCCCACCAGTGCTGCCTATCAGTGCCCATTAGTGTCCATCAGTGCCGCCCGTCAGTGCCAATCAGTGCTGCCTATCAGTGCCCATCAGGGCCCACCAGTGCCGCCTATCAGTGCCCATTAGTGCCCCTCAGTGCCCATTAGTGCCACCTATAGGTGCCCATCAATGCCACCTATCAGTGCCCAGCAGTGCCGCCTATCAGTGCCCACCAATGCTGCATATCAGTGCTACCTATCAGTGCAACATATCAGTGCCTATCAGTGCCGCCTATCAGTGCCACCCATCAGTGCCACACCATCAGTGCCACACCATCAGTGCCTCCTCATCAGTGCCTGTCAGTGCAGTCTCATCAGTGCTCATCAGTGCAGGAAAAAACGTATTTATTTACAAAATTGTATAACATAAACAAAAAAACTTTTTTTTTTTTTTTTTTACTTTTCCGTCTTTTTTTTATTTGTTTTGCAAAAAAGAAAAAACCTTGCGGTCATCAAATACCACTAAAAGAAAGCTCTGTTTGTGGGGGGAAAATGACATAAATTTGGTTTAGGTACAGTGTTGCATGACCGCGCATTCAAAATGCAACAGCGCTAAAAGGTGAAAATTGGCCTGGGCAGGAAGGGGGTGAAATTGCCCTGTATTGAAGTGGTTAAACACTGACAGAGTTTGGCAACTTTCGTCATCCGTCTCTGTCACATACGTGGTAGTATGGTAATGGCAGAAGGAGAAAAAGATTGAGAGATAAAAAATGCACCTAGTGTTTTAAGAGCAAACATCTGGGCACATTTTGGATGTTACGAACACACAGGGAAGCGTGAGTTGGACAAGACACACGCTGTGTGTTAAATACCTAGGGAATACTACGAACTTGAGAAACCATTTTAGCCGTTTTCACTCTGAGTTAGTAACACCTGTCGCAACCAGCAGTGCCACTACTGCCAAGGAAAGACTACTAGACCCAGATCAGCCAAGAATTGATGCCATACTGTCAACTTATCCCCCCGACTCTGAAAAAGGGAAGAAACTAACCAAAGCTGTGGCAGCTTTCATCGCCAAGGACCTAGGGCCTTACTCTGTTGTGGACAACCCCGGGTTTCGCTACCTTTTGAAGACGCTAGAGCCACGTTATAAGATCCCGTCACGCAGTCACTTTACAGAAAAGGTTATACCTGCACTCTACCATGACACCAAAGCTCAGGTACTTGCGTCAATGAACCAAGCCAGTCGAGTCGCAATAACGTGCGATTCATGGACTTCAGTCACAACGGAGTCCTATGTTACAATAACAGCACATTATGTTACTAAGGACTGGCAGGTCTTGTCACATGTGTTGCAAACGAGAGCCATTTATGAGTCTTACACAGGTGCTCATCTGGCAAAACTACTGTCTCATGTCGTGGAAGAATGGCAGCTGTCTGATAAATCTGTAATGCTTGTGACCGACAACGTGGCAAACATGATAGTTGCAGCTCAAGTTGGTAAATTTCCTCATGTTAAATGTTTTGCCCATACACTCAATCTTGCATGTCCGCGGGCACTGAAAGGGGCCACGCTCTCCAGGCTTCTCAGCAGAGTGTGACGAATATCCACATTCTTTCATCACAGCACTAGAGCAAGCCACTGTCTAAAAGAGAAACAGAAATGTCTGGGCCTGAAGAATCTTAAGCTAATAACTGATGTGCCAGCAAGATGGAACAGCGCATATGACATGGTCGAAAGGTTCTTAGAACAACAACCTGCAGTTTGTGCCTCCTTGCTGTCTCCAGAAGTCAGAAAAGGAGAGTCTGATCTCTGCACTCTCAATGAAACAGATGTGTCAAATGCAGAGGATGCTGTGAGTGCATTAAAGCCAATGAAGGATGCAACCTTGCTGATGTCAGAAGAGCGCAACCCAACAGTGTCTCTCATTGCCCCTCTAAATGCACAACTGCTCCAGAGCATGACAGACACCATACGAGACACACCCATGACCCATAAAGAATGCCATCAAAATAGATCTCCTGAAGAGGTACAGCACTGAGGCAGAGAAGAAGATCCTTCATACAGCCTCTGCACTGGATCCTCGCTTTAAAGGACTGCCTTTTATTCTAACAGAGGAGGAGAGATCGGAGATAGTGACTGAGGAGGCTGCATCTTTGGAGGTAATTAGAATTTCATCATGTTTCCTCCCAGACAGCTAGAAGCTCAGCTACATTGTGTTGTGTAATAAGCCCTGATTCACTGATGCGGTGTGGGAAGTGGAACTGTATGGATTACCGTGCGGTTTCCCACACCTTATCGGAATGAATCACACTCTTAGGCAGTTCAGCTCTTCTTATACTATTATCTTTTGTTCAAATACAGATTACATCTAATAGAAGGACAAATGTGGATGAAGAGCCTAGGGAAAAAGCAACTGTGGAAGAAGAAACACCCATTGAGGACAGTCATTCTCCTCCCAAAAAAAAGGCCACATCGCTGCTCATGACTTTGCTGGGGCAATAGAACCTAAGACCCCCTATGCCAAGGCAGAAGACAAAATGGAAAAATATTGTAAAGCCCCACCTCTGCCTCTCACTGAGGACCCTTTGAAATGGTGGCGTGAGCATGAGGTCATATTTCCCCTCCTCTCTCAGCTGTCAAAGCAATACTTGTATATCCCAGGTACAAGTGTATCTGCAGAGCAGGTTTTCTCTACTGCAGGAGATGTTATAACAGCGAAAAGAAGCAGTCTGAAACCTGAGCATGTGGATCAGCTAGTGTTCTTACAGAAAAACCTACATGTTCCCAAATGCTAAGCACTGCAATAATTACTAATTCATGTTTTTAATAAATTAGTAATTACTAATTCAGTCTGCCAGTCACACCAGTGTGGTTTTATAGCTTTATAGCACTGATGGTTTGTTTTTTTTTGTTTTTTTATTTTTTTATTTAAAATTTTTCAGACATTACACAGAATACAACAACAGCTGTAACAAAAACATTTTCATACTTTAAGCATAATGGTGGTCCGAGCAGAGAGCGTCTGCTGGCAAAGTAGGAGGGAGGTGGGTGGAGAGGGAGAGGGGGGGGAGCCTCAATGGTCTTTGAGGTTGGAAGGTGAATCTGATTGTGGGGGTAAGGTCATGGGCGAGTCTCTGAAGTTAAACCTGTAATGAGCCATAGTGGGATCAGTCTGGGGAAAGGTGTAAGTGATATATCTGTCCCATTTCAGGTGGAAGAATTCCCTTGAAGATAAAGCTGAGAAGTCCGTATTGGCGATATCTATTGTGAGAAGTGTGGAGAGCTCTGATCTGACCCGAGAGAGAGAGATGGAGGAGATGTGGAGATCCAGTTGCTTAGGATAGTCCTCCTGGCGATTAGTAGACAAGTCAGGATCCACATACGGGGTGTCTTTGTAGGGGGGCTAGACCATTTTTGGAGTCGCTTGTCCCAGTAGCCGAACAGGAGTAGCATAGGGTCCTTGGGTAGGCTGAACTTGGTCACGTCCGTAATGTACAAAAGGACTTGGTCCCAAAAGTGACTTATACCGGGGCAGGACCAAAATTTGTGGTGGAGTGAGGGTCTTACCACCAGACACAAGGGGCATTTGTGGGCGTCCGGCATGGTTTTGTCCGATAGAAAAGGAATATGCGCCCGATGGAAGATTTTTAGTTGGGTCTCTTTCCAAATTGAGTTAGGAGTTAGAGCAAGGGTGGTTCGGAGACCCTTGACCATATTGGGTAACGTGTCATCGCCTGGAAAGTCCTTAAGCCAATTGGAGGCAGTAGAGGTGGACAAGGCCGGCGGGCATTGTCGCAAGAGGGGCTTGTATATCGTGGAAATAGTATAGGTGTCAGCATCCAGCAGGGAGTCAATTAATGACAAATGAAAGCGGGTCCCTGGTTTCCCAGTAGTTGAGGAGAGATAGTGAAGGCATTGTGTCCAATAGAAAATGTCCTTGTCCTGGACACCGAATTTATCCTTAATGACCCGGAAGGGAAGGGGAGTACCCGAGCTGGTGTCGCACAGTTGTCCAAAGGTATTCAAACCCTTCTCCTCCCATTGGCGGAACACGGAATGGGTGTGAAAGTCGGATTACCCCGTATTGGAAGGAATTTGGAAAAGTGTATTGGCAGTTTCAATAGCTTTCGTACCTCCCTCCACGCTACGACAGTGTCTCTCAAAAGTATATTTTGACGTAGATCAGGGCACAGTGTCACCCATTTGGCATGCAAGAGAGCAGTTAGGGAGAATGGACTGGCCATCTGAGACTCAAGCTCATAATTGGAGTAATGTGAGGTCTGTGATACCCAGTCCAGAGCAGCCCTGAGCAAACAAGACAGATTATACATTCTCAGATTAGGCAAGTTAATACCCGCGTCGCTTCTGGAGAGTCGCAATTTGTTATACGAGATTCTCGGTCTCTTTCCCCGCCATAGAAATCGGGAGAAAGTTTTCTGCAGGGTTTGCGCATCTTTATGTCTGATTAATAGGGGAAGAGTTTGCAGGAGATAGAGAAGGCGGGCAAAGCTAACCATCTTAATAAGGTGGCATCTCCCCAAAAGCGACAGCGGCAGTTCCTTCCAGTTTTCCAGTTCCTTCGTTATTTTGGACAACAGGGGGGGGTAGTTCAGAGTGTAAATTGATGCCGGAGTGCGTCCTATCTTGATACCCAGATAGGTAATGTGATTAGATGCAATCATGAATGGGGATTCCCTTTCCCATGGACGGGGGGGGGCCAGTTCCCAAAGGGAGGATCTCGCTTTTAGAATAGTTTATCTTGAGACCCGAGCACTGTCTGAATCTGTTGAACGCGGAGACTATTACGGGGACGTCTTCTGTGGGGTTTGAAGTAAACAGTAGAACATCATCTGCAAAAAGGGATATGCGCAGCTCCTGAGAGCCTATGCGAATACCATGGAGAGGGGCTCTGGTCAGTAGATACCGGGAGAGGGGTTCTAGAGCGAGGTTAAACAACAGCGGCGATAGGGGGCAGCCTTGTCTAGTGCCTTTGTGTAATCTAAACTCGTCCGTAAGCGCCCCCCCTACACACAATCTGGCTGATGGTGTAAGATACATGGAAGTGATGAGATTCACAAAGGGTCCACTAATGCCCATGCTGTACAAAACCCGACTCAGCCATTGGAAGTTGACATTGTCAAATGCCTTTTCGGCGTCGAGAGTCACAATAGCCATGTCTCGGCCAGGGTGGATGCGAGCCTGGTCCAGAGCAACCAGGACCTTCCTTATGTTAACAGTGGCCGAACGACCCTTGGTGAACCCAGACTGCGCGGGGTGGATCAGATGCGGCATGATATTGGCCAGACGTGTGGCCACAATTTTAGATAGGATCTTGACATCAAGATTTAATAGGGATATGGGCCGGTATGAGCCCGGCTCCAGCGGATCTTTCCCTTTCTTCAAGAGAAGCTTGATAATGGCTTGGTTACCCGTCTGGAGATAGGGTCCGCCGTGCCAAATTGAAGAGTACACGTCCACTAGAGTCGGGACCACACCAGGGGAGACTAACTTGTAAAATTCCCCGGAAAGACCATCGGGGCCCGGAGACTTATTGGCTGCAAGATGTTTTATTGTCGACGCAATCTCGTCCGCCGTGATCGGGGCGTTAAGTGTATTTAAATGCTCTTCGGATATTTTGGGGATTTCAGTCCCAGATAGGAAAAAATCAGCTACTGAACTGTCCATGGCCTCGGGGGCGTACAGCGAGGCGTAGAAATCGCGCATGATCCCCTGCACCCCTTGCGGAGTGGAGTCCACCGCTCCCGATTTGTTCCGTAACGAGCCTATGTGCGTGGTGGACATCGGGCCCTTGCATAACCGGGCAAGCAGTTTCCCGGCCTTGTTACCGAAGCGGTGTAATGTCGCCGCGAGATGTGCTTTGTGAATCATTTCAACCCTATCCGCCCAAGTGTCAAAGTCCCGTTTAGCCTCAAGCCATGCCGTGCGCACCATGGGGGTGTCGGCCTGTATCAGTGCCCGCTGGGCCGTCGCCAACCGTTCACTAGCCGTTTTGTAGCTGCTATTCGTGTGCCGTTTGAAAGCCGCCGCATAGGAAATAATACGGCCTCTCAAAAAGGCCTTCCCCGCCTCCCAGAAGAGGAGAGGGGAGCTGCTGTGTTGTTTATTCGTCACATAGTAATCATCCCACTCACGACGAAGGTACAGGGCAAAATCCGAATTGTCTTTAAGGTAGGAAGGGAACCTCCAAATTAGAGGGGCTGGGGGGGATTCCGCTAATGGTAGAGATACTGAAACTGGGGAGTGGTCTGAGATCGCGATGTCATGTATGGTGGCGTCGCGCAGGAGGGGAAGGAGGGAGTCCGTGCAGAACAGGTAATCGATTCTAGTAAAAAGTTTATGGGGGTGGGAGTAGAAGGAGTATTCCCGATCCGTGGGGTGCGAGTGACGCCAAACATCTGACAGGGAGAGTGATTCTATTACCGACGCCAGCGGAGTGGGGTCAGCTCGCAGGGTGTCACGCAGTCCCTGCCGGGGCGTGGATTTATCCATAACCGGGTCCATTACCGCATTGAAGTCACCGCCCACAATACGGGGGACATCAGGAAGGGAGAGGAGCCGGGCCGCAATTGTGGCGTGGAAGGAGTGGTCCAGGACATTCGGGGCATATATGTTGGATATAACTAACTCAGTGTCATGGAGCCGTATGTGTGCGGATGCATATCGCCCCTCGCTATCCGTGTCTGTGGAAAGAATTTCCACCGGGAGGCGCTTATGGAACAGTATCATCACTCCGGCTTTGCGGCCGGAGGAGGGTTACCCTACTATTTTGCCTACCCAGAGTTTCTCCATGCGCTTCATATCCTCCGCAGGCAGATGCGATTCCTGGATAAGAGCAATGTCCGCCTTTAACCGTTTGAGATGTCGCAAGACTTTCATCCTCTTAACCGGGGATCGGAGGCCCTTAACATTCCACGTCACTATAGGCATGGGACAGGAAAAAGGGGAATTATACTGGAAGCATGCAGAGTCGGCCTAGCCCCACCCTGGGGCAATGTTATGTAAAACACCGGAATTACATGTCTGACCTTAGACAGCTCTCGGAACCATGAGCTCGCATACTGAGGATAGAAGCACACCTTCGTTGGGGAGAGGGGAGAAGGTAGGGAAACAGGGAGAAACCGAGCATAAACATACAATGCAATACGGCAGAATAACAATGTAAACAGTAAGAACTTCTCTTTTTTCCGCATGTGTACAACACGGAGCCCAGCCCACCAAGCGTGCCCCCGAGTCCAGCCATGGTAGTAAACCCACTTAGTGGTCCGAGTGGTCAGTATGGCTCAGGTACCCAGCCCTTCTGGCACTCTGGGCAGCCGAGGTGTACAAATCGGAAGAAGAGCGGGAGCACACAGTGTAAAAAATACATGAAACAGTAAACGATATACCTAGGCATCGGAACAAACAAAAGAGACATGCCAATAAAACAGAGTAATATAGATATCAAACCTGAGGGAATGGCGGGAGTACCCCGAGTCCTCTAAGCCCACGTCCTAGTGGGAACAGGCCCAGGCATGGACCCAGTAGTGCAAATCAGAGACAGTCGGGAGGGTCAGATCAACGGTGAACATTCGGGCGACCAGAGCTGACCACATCGGCATATCTTTGCCGTTTGGCAGGTTCCTTACTGGGGCTCCTTTGATCTAGCGGTCTGGAAAAAGGAAGGGCTTTAGCAGATGAAGAAGAAGAGGGGCCCTGATCCCCCAGGCGAAGTGAGCGAACAAAAGCTTCCGCTTCCTCCGGATCCTGAAACGCCATTTGGTCGCCGTTAGGTGCACGAAGGCGCAATGTCGCCGGATAGGCCAAGGTGAACTTCAAGTGTTCCTGGTGCAGTTTTGAGCATACGGTCTGAAAGGCTTTGCGTCTTTTTGCGACATCCACAGAATAGTCCCCAAATATTAGAATTTTCATGCCCTCAATTTGGAAATTGGAAGTCTGCCGGAATTTTTGTAGGATAGCAGACTTGTCCGCATAATTCAGGTATTTTGCAATGATCGGGCGCGGGGTTTTACGGTCTTCGGAGTATAGCCCCATCCTGTGGGCCCGTTCGACCACACACGTGCCATGTAGCCCCAAGGCAGCGGGGATTTTTTTTGCGCAAAGTTCAGGAATGGCAGAGGGGGCAATGTTCTCCGGAATCCCAATAAATCGCAGATTGCTCCGACGCGATCGGTTTTCCAGATCCTCCAACTTATCCATGATGATGCGATTGAGCTTATCCTGAGCCTGTTCAGTTCCCTGCATTTGATACACCTCATCCTCGATATTAGATAAGCGGGATTCAGCCTCATTAAGCCTCTTAGAATGTGCCTCCAGCTCCTTCTTTATGCTGGCCATGCCAGCAGCCACCGCTTTCTCCACAGAGGCCGCAATGGTGGGGTTCAGCAGAGCTGCGACAGCCTGAGCTATTTGCTCTGTGGAGGTGCCTAGCCCTGCAGAGGAGAGAGCCAGTGTAGGGGGCTGCTGTGTCGTGCCCGGCTGTGGCGGAGTGATGTCCATGGCTGGAAGCTCCGCGGTCGCGCCGGAGCAGGCCGAGACCGGGGCCTCAATTTGCGGAGGGGCCGGCGGAGGTCGGGACGCGGCCTTCTCAAGGAACCGCTCCATTCGGCCGGACTTAAAATAGCACCGCCGGGTCCCTGGGTGTCGATGGACCTCCGGAGGGGGATTAGAAGCTGATCCTGGGCTGTGGGCAGGTTTTTTAAGCCGTTTTCGGAGGGCACGCCGAGCTGGAGAGCGCTCACCTACTCCATGCGGCGCCGGAACCGGAAGTGATGGTTTGTTTTTGAAGATTGTCCTGTCCAATGTCCATTGCCAATCCATAATTCGTTGCTTCACACTAAAAGTGTCTAGGGGTTCATTTAACCCTCAACCAAATAAATAATATTAAAGGTTATTTTCTTCTAAACAACTGACACCAAGCCACGGTGCCAGCATTATAGGAAGGAAAATCATTGAGAAAAATAACTTGTACATTGAAGCTTAACTTCGAGTAAATCTTATCTTGGATCTTATTGGATCACAAATAAATACACCAATTTTGGATTCTTGTGTAATATTACTATATTTGTGAGTTTTTGAATGTGACCCCATAAGGATTTCCTCAAGGTTAAGCTTCAGTTGACAATTTATTCTCTCAAGGATTTTCCTTCCTCTAATGGTGGCTTGTTGGCTAGCTTGGCTTCAGTTACAGATGTAATCTACATGGTAGAGTGCAGTGCAGGTAAAGTTTTCTTTCTGTAACGTGACTGACTGAGTGTCGTGACAACTCAATAGCTTATAACGCAGCTCTAGCATTAACTCAACACACACATTGACTGGCAATGGCAGGGGCAATCACAATCACAGTGAACCTGGAACATTTTATATTTTTTACAGCTTTTCTGGCACTGGAAAGATGGAGAATGGCTTGTTTTCAAAAATGGTCCATTCACATAAGTGAATTGATAAGCTTAAAGCTTATATTTATATAACTCCCCTCTAGCAGCCATCAACTCACTTAAGTTGACTGGCAGTTGCAGGGGGAAACAAACATCACAGTGAACATGGAAGTTATGCAGCAGTGCCAGGTTCACCTTGATGTTTTCTACTAGTCAGGAAGTGCTCTGTTTTGTAGAGGACAGGTTATGGCACACCTGGAATTTATTGCAACGCATGTCTGTCTGTTGTACTCTGTAGCATTAGCAAGTGTAGGGGTTCCATCAACCAAACAAATACTAAAAGGTAAAATTGTATATATTCTAGACAACTGAAGGCAAGCCAGCCACGATACAGCAAGGAACATCCTTGAAAGATTAAATCATACATTGAAGCATAAAACCTTGATTAAATCTTTACTGGATCACAAATACACACAAACCTGACCTAACCATATGCCTTGAGTTGTACCAGTGCCAATGCCAAACCTTTCTCATGATTCTAATGCAGACAATCGTGTTGTGTGTTTTGTGATCCCATAAAGATTTACTCAAGGTTTAAACTTCAGTTGATGATTTACTCTGTCAAGGGTTTTCCTTCCTCTAATGGTGGCTTGGCTTCAGTTGGGTTTTAACTGTGGTAGAGACAGTGTAACGTTCATGCGTTTTTGTTTGCGGATGGATTTACAGCTGCAGAATTATTACACTCAGTAGCCTTGTAGAGAATCTGTTGAACAACATATCCAACTCTCAGGACTTCATCACCGTGTACAGCCTGTTATACACTATATATATATTAATAGATGTTTAATGGAGGGATAGAGTATATGAGGATATATAGATGAGAGACAGGCTATTGTATGGTGAGCACTAGAAGTAGTATAGGAGAGTTGCAGGTGATGGTAAGCAGATAGGTTCTGATGTCAAGTATAGTGCAGATGATAAGAGGACACAGATGGAGTATACTTTAGACAGAGTAACCTAGTGCAAGGATAGTTCAAGGTAGTCCCAAGAGCTAGCAGTCTTATGCAGATGATAGTGAATAGATAGATACAGATAGTCTTGGTAATTGCAGTAGATGACAGTAGGAGATTGGTTAGTAAGAATCCCCTGCGGGGTACTTATCACTTAGATAGGTTAGGAAATACAATGTCCAGAGGAGGGGGGTGATCCCGTAGCGGGATACGGATCACCAGCGAGGTTTCCGGCTTAGTTCAGCAAAGAAGGTATGTCAGCAGCTCCGACTTCTCAGGCGTAGGTGCGATGAACATGTGGGTTTGAACGAGCGATGAGTGAGAGCAAACCGGCGATTGAAATAGCCGCTCATAGCGGCGCTCGGCAGTGATGTCATCCGGTCTTAAAGGTGTATGCATCCTTTGTATATACAAGATGGGACGCAAAGAGAGGAGAAATATAGGAACAAGGGTACCATAGGTACTGGAACATTACAGTACCCCCCCCCCTTAAGGCCGGCTCCGGAAGGCCTCTAGAACTGTTTTTTCCGGATATTTCGAGTGGAAATTGCGAATCAGTCTAGGGGCATGGATATCGGAGGTATCCAGCCAGGTGTCATCTTGGGGCCCATAATTCTTCCATCGTACAAGATACTGGAGTCTTCTTCTATTGAAACGGGAATCCAAAATTTCTTTTATCTCAAATTCTTCTCCACCCTCCACTTGTACAGGAGGTGGAGGTGAGATAGTAGGCCTTATTCCTTGGTTAGGAACATGGGGCTTCAGTAGAGACACATGGAAGACAGGATGTATCTTGAGGTCTACTGGCAATGTGAGTTGTACTGCAGCTTTTCCAATAAGCTTCTCTATTGGAAAAGGTCCCAGAAATAGAGGTCCAAATTTTTTACAAGGATCTTTAGTCTCAGATTTTTTGTAGAAAGCCAAACAAGATCCCCAATGGCATATTGGGGAGAGGGTTTCCTACGGAGGTCGTAGTATTTTTTTTGTTGGCTATGAGCATTAGATATTGTATTGTTGAGTAATCCCAGAGAATCCTTTATCTGGGCAAGATAATCAGATGCCACTGGATTACTTGATGGTAAGATACGTGGAGGAAGGAGTGTGGGATGAAACCCATAATTCAGGTAAAACGGACTTTGCTTAGTAGTGCTATGAGTAGCGTTGTTATAGGCGAATTCCGCCAGTGGGAGGAGATCTGCCCAATCGTCCTGTAGATACGAAGTATAGCAACGCAGGTACTGTTCAATGCACTGGTTAACTCTCTCTGTCTGTCCGTTGGTCTGAGGGTGGTAGGCAGAAGTAAGGTTACGCTCTATTCGCAGTATCTGACATAGAGCTAGCCAAAATTTTGAGATGAATTGTGAACCACGGTCAGACAGCAGTGTTTTTGGAATACCATGTAACTTAAAGACATGTTTCACAAGTAATTCTGCTGTTTGTTTGGATGAAGGTAGTTTTCGGATAGGGGTGAAATGTGCCATCTTGGTCAGATGGTCCACTGATACCAAGATGGTGTTGAATCCTTTGGAAGGTGGTAGTTCCACTATGAAATCCAGGGATACCACTTCCCACGGAACCTGGGGTATCGGTAAACTACAAAGTAATCCTGATGGTTTCGTGTTGTCAATTTTAGACCTTGCACAGATATCACAAGATGAAACAAACTCTTTTACGGTTGTCTTCATGTCTGGCCACCAAAATTGCCTAGTGAGTAGATTGAGAGTTTTAGTCATACCCATATGTCCTGCCATAGGTACATCATGCGACAATTCTAAGATCTTGGTTCGCATAGTAGGGGGTATGTATAATTTATCGTTGTAATAGAGGAAGCCTTCTGCGTCAGTAGTTAGTTGTGGTGGAGGTGAATCCAACCCTATGCTGTGCAAAATCTCCTCCTTCAGTGAGCGAACGACTCCGATAATACGTTCAAGTGGTATTATAGGAACTGAGGGAACCTCAGTGCAATCTTTCTCGGCTAGTCGTGAGAGTGCATCCGCTTTTTTATTTTTGTCTGCGGGCGTGTAAGTTACTAAAAAATTAAATCTCAGAAAGAATAACGACCACCGTACCTGCCGGTGGGAAAGAGTTCTATTAGTCTGAAGGTATTGGAGGTTTTTGTGATCAGTATATATCAGAATTGGCAATTGAGTGCCCTCAAGTAGATGTCTCCAATTCTCTAATGCCAGTTTTATGGCTAATAACTCCTTCTCACCTACTGGGTAGTTCACCTCGGGGCTACTTAATGACTTTGAAAAGAAAGCAACTGGGTGAAGAGGTGAGGTGTTTGTTGGTCGTTGTGAGAGAACTGCTCCTACTGCCATATTAGACGCATCTACCTCCAAGATGTATTGAAGGGATGGGTCTGGATGGCATAGTATGGGGGCAGTAGTAAAGCTTGATTTCAGCAGAGAGAATGCTCCATTTGCTTCCTTTGACTAATTAAATGGTCTCTTCGTGCTTGTAAGTTGTGTGAGAGTTTTCACAATCGCAGAGAAGTTTTTAATGAATTTCCTATAGTAATTAGAGAATCCTAGGAACCTTTGTAATGCTTTGCGAGTGGTTGGCACAGGCCAATCCAGAATGCAGGATATTTTGCTCATGTCCATTTTGATTCCACTTTTAGATATAATATATCCTAGGAATAGTACCTCCTCTTTATGAAAGAGACATTTCTTTGATTAAACATATAAGTTATGTGCAAGTAGTCTTGACAACACAAGTCTCACATGTTTTATGTGCTCAGGTAAGGAATGAGAATAGATAAGTATATCGTCCAAATATACTACCACACAAACATCAAGCAAGTCTCGGAATATCTCGTTTATAAAACGTTGGAAGGCTGCGGGGGCATTACATAGCCCAAATGGCATTACAAGGTACTCAAACAGTCCGTATCTGGTTCTGAATGCCGTCTTCCATTCATCCCCTTTACGGATTCGAATTAAATTTTATGCCCCTTTTAGGTCCAATTTTGAAAAGAAAGAAGCCCCACGCACCTGTTCGATAAGTTCAGGAATAAGAGGTAAAGGATAACGATCCTTTATTGTGATGGCATTTAATTGTCTGAAATCAATGATAGGCCTAAGGCTAGAGTCCTTATTTCCGACAAAGAAAAGCCCAGCAGCAGTGGAGGAAGTAGAAGGTCGGATGAATCCTTTTGCCAAGTTTTCATCCAGATACTCTTTAAGGTGAGAGAGTTCATCCTGTGAGAGAGGATATACATGTCCGTAAGGCAACTTGCTATTAGGGAGCAGATCGATACAACAATCATAGTTCCTGTGAGGAGGTAACATTTGAGCGTTTTTCTCGAGGAAAACCTCAGATAAATCTTGATAACACTTAGGAATAATGTCATCTGGCAGTACAGACAGGATCCTATCATGTGTGGGGAGGTTACACGTCGTCTCGCAATAGTGAGAAGAGAAGGCTAACGTTCTTGTTTTCCAATCGATGATTGGTTGATGTATGTGTAACCAGGGAAGTCCCAAAAATGATTGGAAAATGTGGCGAAGTTAATACATCAAAGGTGGTGGTCTCCACATGAGACTCGTCAGCAGTTACAAGAAGTGCCTGTGTCTGACTGGTGATAGGACCAGAGGATAAAGGTGTACCGTTAATAAAACTAACGGAAACAGGTTTGGGTTTTGAAACAATAGGTATTTTATTAAGGGAGACAAAACAAATGTCAATGTAGTTTCCACAAGATCCTGTGTCAATCATAGCCTTGGTGGTGATCCTAGTTTGGTCCCACTGCAATGTTAATTGAACAAAAAGATAAGGATTAGGAAAGGAAGTTGTGAGTCCCCCTAGCAAGACATTTGAACACTCACCCTCTTTTCTGCGGACAAGAGGACAGTCGTTTACCAGATGATTCGGGGATACGCAGATGTTCGGTTTTCCTCCTGGCACGTTCAGAAAGGGTCAGAGGTGGACGTATCATTCCTACTTCCATAGGAGTAGGGTCAGCAGGCAACATCCGAGAAGGACTGGAAAATGGTGAGCCCATCTTCTCAGCCTTTCTTTCTCGTAGTCGTCTGTCAATATTGATACTGGTCTGGATCAGTCCCTCTAGAGTGCCAGGTAAATCCGCTCGGGCGAGCTCGTCTTTAACGGCCTCAGATAGGCCGAGTCTAAACTGCGTTCGCAAAGATGTGTCGTTCCACCCTGAATCAGGGGACCATCTTTTAAAATTCGCCACGAAATCTTCAACAGGTCTCCTTCCTTGTTTTAGGGCCCGTAACTGGGTGTCAGCGGTACTTTGCTTGTTGGGGTCTTCATATAAAGTAGCAAGTTGTGCTAGAAATAAGGGATAAGAATTAAGGAGTGGATCATCCTTTTCAAAGAGAGCATCTGCCCAGGCCCGGGGTTCACCCGTTAAATAGGAGATGATGGTACAAACCTTAATTTGGTCAGTGGTGTAGGTTAGAGGTTTTAACAAAAAAAACAATTGACATGCGTTTTTAAATTCACGGAATTTGCTCCGATCACCAGAAAACACTATAGGAGGGTTTATCTTAGGCTCACGGGGCTGAGCAGCAGGAGGCTGTGTGAGACGGCCAAGCTGCTGTCTCAAGGTTTGATTGTCATTTTTTACCTCTGTAAGTGCATGGATCAATGCATCTACTTGTTGTTTTAATTGTAGTACATGAGTGGATAATTCTGCTGAATCCATATTTTTTTTAAAGGCTCGTTCAATCTGTAACGTTCATGCGTTTTTGTTTGCGGATGGATTTACAGCTGCAGAATTATTACACTCAGTAGCCTTGTAGAGAATCTGTTGAACAACATATCCAACTCTCAGGACTTCATCACCGTGTACAGCCTGTTATACACTATATATATATTAATAGATGTTTAATGGAGGGATAGAGTATATGAGGATATATAGATGAGAGACAGGCTATTGTATGGTGAGCACTAGAAGTAGTATAGGAGAGTTGCAGGTGATGGTAAGCAGATAGGTTCTGATGTCACGTATAGTGCAGATGATAAGAGGACACAGATGGAGTATACTTTAGACAGAGTAACCTAGTGCAAGGATAGTTCAAGGTAGTCCCAAGAGCTAGCAGTCTTATGCAGATGATAGTGAATAGATAGATACAGATAGTCTTGGTAATTGCAGTAGATGACAGTAGGAGATTGGTTAGTAAGAATCCCCTGCGGGGTACTTATCACTTAGATAGGTTAGGAAATACAATGTCCAGAGGAGGGGGGTGATCCCGTAGCGGGATACGGATCACCAGCGAGGTTTCCGGCTTAGTTCAGCAAAGAAGGTATGTCAGCAGCTCCGACTTCTAAGGCGTAGGTGCGATGAACATGTGGGTTTGAACGAGCGATGAGTGAGAGCAAACCGGCGATTGAAATAGCCTCTCATATCGGCGCTCGGCAGTGATGTCATCCGGTCTTAAAGGTGTATGCATCCTTTGTATATACAAGATGGGACGCAAAGAGAGGAGAAATATAGGAACAAGGGTACCATAGGTACCGGAACATTACAGACAGAGACTGTCTGCAGGACAGGTAACATTTTCTGTAAAGGGACATAGAAGTGACATAAGTGAAATGATAAGCTTAAAGCTTATATTTATAACTCTCCTCTAGCAGCCATCAACTCACTTGAGTTGACTGGCAGTTTTAGGAGGAAACAAACATCACGGTGAACATGGAAGTTATGCAGCAGTGCACTATTGCCAGGTTCACTTTGATGTTTGTTACTAGTCAGGAAGTGCTCTGTTTTGTAGAGGACAGGTTATGGCACACCTGGAATTTATTGCAATGCATATATTAACATAAAAGGATTTATATAATGTTTTGTGGGAATTTATGATGACCATTTTCACAAGAATATTAGCTTGGCTGGCTGGCTTCTATCCTGGCTTTAAAGTACAACTATAGGCAAAACTTTTTTAATTTTGGATAGAGCAAGGGAAGGTTTTTTAATTATTACACCTGTAAGGTTTATTTTTGCCATGTTGCCCCCATTGTAGAAATTTACCCTCACTTTTTGTCCCAAACTGAAAGTGAGAGGAAAATGGAAATTCCACAAAATTTGGGGGTTTTTCATTTTACTTTCAATGATAATCATAAAAACACAGGACAAATAGAGGGGGTGAATCTCTCCAGCGTGGGACAATAGAGACAGCTGTATTAGAACATCTGTCAGTGTTTTATTGCTATGTCCAAACTATGGCCCTTCAGCTGGCAGATGTTCAGGAACTACAATTCCAATCATGCCTAGTCTGACTGTGTGATGTGAATGTCATAGATGCCTCATGGGAATTGTAGTTCCTGAACAGCTGGAGGCCAGGGTCATAGTTTGGACACCCCTGTTCAAATACATCTCCTCCTCTCCTCTATCCAAAATCAAAAAAGTTTTGCCTTTAGTTGTACTTTAAAAGGTAGACCTTATATTAATATTTTCTATTATGAAGCAGTAAACTGCACTACTACAGTTTTTACAAATTTTACTGTTACTTCTAGTAAATACTAGTGCTTTTGTCTGTCTTTGCTATGCTATTTTAAGTTTCAGACCTTCCTATATGTTTGCAGTGCAAGTGCACTATGAGTATGCCGGGCTTGCAGGCCATGACATGGTCCAGGGAAGTGTCCTTTAAAAGCAAATGAAAATAAAAATGATTCTTTAATTTGTGCCTGCTTGATGGTTTGTTTTTTTTTATAAAGTTTTGAAAACCATTGGGCAGTGGGCTGGGCATGGGCATTGGGCAGTAATCGTGATGCATCTTGATGCATTGCAAAATATAATCGTATCGAGTCGTGACCCTAATAATCATAATCGCATTGAATCGTGAGGTAAGTGAAGATGCGCCGCCCTAGTATAGAGCATACATTGATATATATATATATATATACTGTATATATATATATATATATATATATATACAGTGCCTTGCGAAAGTATTCGGCCCCCTTGAACTTTGTGACCTTTTGCCACATTTCGAGCTTCAGACATAAAGATATAAAACTGTCATTTTTTGTGAAGAATCAACAACAAGTGGGACACAATCATGAAGTAGAACGAAATTTATTGGATATTTCAAACTTTGTTAACAAATAAAACACTGAAAAATTGGGCGTGCAAAATTATTCAGCCCCTTTACTTTCAGTGCAGCAAACTCTCATCAGAAGTTCAGTGAGGATCTCTGAATGATCCAATGTTGGCCTAAATGACTAATGATGATAAATAGAATCCACCTGTGTGTAATCAAGTCTCTGTATAAATGCACCTGCACTGTGATAGTCTCAGAGGTCCGTTTAAAGTGCAGAGAGCATCATGAAGAACAAGGAACACACCAGGCAGGTCCGAGGTACTGTTGTGGAGAAGTTTAAAGCCGGATTTGGGTACAAAAAGATTTCCCAAGCTTTAAACATCCCAAGGAGCACTGTTCAAGCGATAATATTGAAATGGAAGGAGTATCAGACCACTGCAAATCTACGAAGACCTGGCCGTCCCTCTAAACTTTCAGCTCATACAAGGAGAAGACTGATCAGAGATGCAGCCAAGAGGCCCATGATCACTCTGGATGAACTGCAGAGATCTACAGCTGAGGTGGGAGACTCTGTCCATAGGACAACAATCAGTCGTATACTGCACAAATCTGGCCTTTATGGAAGAGTGGCAAGAAGAAAGACATTTCTTAAAGATATCCATAAAAAGTGTTGTTTAAAGTTTGCCACAAGCCACCTGGGAGACACACCAAACATGTGGAAGAAGTTGCTCTGGTCAGATGAAACCAAAATCTAACTTTTTGGCAACAATGCAAAACGTTATGTTTGACGTAAAAGCAACACAGCTCATCACCCTGAACATACCATCCCCACTGTCAAATATGGTGGTGGCAGCATCATGGTTTGGGCCTGATTTTCTTCAGCAGGGACAGGGAAGATGGTTAAAATTGATGGGAAGATGGATGGAGCCAAATACAGGACCATTCTGGAAGAAAACCTGATGGAGTCTGCAAAAGACCTGAGACTGGGACGGAGATTTGTCTTCCAACAAGACAATGATCCAAAACATAAAGCAAAATCTACAATGGAATGGTTCACAAATAAACATATCCAGGTGTTAGAATGGCCAAGTCAAAGTCCAGACCTGAATCCAATCGAGAATCTGTGGAAAGAACTGAAAACTGCTGTTCACAAACGCTCTCCATTCAACCTCACTGAGCTCGAGCTGTTTTGCAAGGAGGAATGGGCAAAAATTTCAGTCTCTCGATGTGCAAAATTGATAGAGACATACCCCAAGCGACTTACAGCTGTAATCACAGCAAAAGGTGGCTCTACAAAGTATTAACTTAAGAGGGCTGAATAATTTTTCACGCCCAATTTTTCAGTTTTTTATTTGTTAAAAAAGTTTGAAATATCCAATACATTTTGTTCCACTTCATGATTGTGTCCCACTTGTTGTTGATTTTTCACAAAAAATTACAGTTTTATATCTTTATGTTTGAAGCCTGAAATGTGGCAAAAGGTCGAAAAGTTCAAGGGGGCCGAATACTTTCGCAAGGCACTGTATATGAGTCTCTGTATGGATATGTTTTTTACAGCATAGCAGTATTACTCCATTTGTAGGCCTTACCTTCAGAAAAGGCTGTTTTATCCCACCAAAATTTGTATAGGTCGAAACGAGTCGGGTTACCACTTCGTTGGTTGTGATTGTTTATTATTTCTGTTTATGCTTTTATCAGTTGTGTCACTATCCATGATGGATCCACATTTGTAACCAGAGCTCATATTTTATTACCCGTACAATCATATCATAATACTTTTAATTATTCAACAATAAAGATGAATTAATCTTTTGAATATATTACTGTTGCAGTTGATTCATTTTGCTGCCTGAAAACCCCTGGGGGCATTTCCTCTTTTTCCTTGGCATACTAGTTTGGTTGTTCAGCCTTCTGCTCATGATTGTGTTGTTTGTTTCCCCCCCCTTTTTATAAAACAGTACCATCTGCATGCTGGGTGTAGACAAAATTCCAATCCCCCCCGACCCTTTTTTGTTGTTTTTTTTTTGTTTTGAAGGTAAAATGCTATGACCGATAATTTTATTGCAACATTTTATGTTGATATTCTTATTTTCCTTTTTGCATATGTGTATTATTGCTTTGTGGAAAATTACAAAAAAAGAGATATTGAAAGTAAAATTCCAATGATGACCATACTTGACATTATTGCGACATCATCCTTCTAAAACCAGGAGAACTATTAATTCACAGATGAAACATAGTTTAACATTCTGACACAACATATTACAAATGAACAGTATTTAAAGTATTTAAAGTGTGCTTTTCTTTTACTGTATATATTTATCGAGCCCTTTGAATTGTTTCATAGATAAACCATGAATGAGCTAATTTGTGTAAATTGTAGATTCAAGATTTCTTACCATCATGACAGTGTACGGATTGGTATGCTTGTGTAAATGAGGCCTGTTTTCTCCTATCAAAAATTATATTTTCTTCATTATAGAACCACTATTTTCTACCCCCCCCCCCCACATCTGCTAAAAGTATACTGTGCAGTAAATATTCAATCAAATGACAAAAGCTTAGGTTCCAACTTCAGGTGTATATATATGTTTAGGCCAACACCATTGTGCACAGTAATTTGTTGGTAGCAGCATAACTGCAGTATGGTAGAGTTCAGAGTTCTGTCGCAGTGCATTGCCAAAAGTGTTGGTGATTGCGCCTGATTCATTCACCTATTAGAGACAGGTACACTACATGAATACATCTGTGCCTGCACTAAGGGTGCAGTGTCCACACTGAACACTTCTTCCTCAGTGAGCACCCTCCCTCTACAGTCACTGCGCCCATCATATTGACAGTAACATGGCCGAGAAGTTTTGCACTGGAGGTGGGCAAAGCCTGATGAAAAAGTGAGAAACTATTTCCCCATCAGGTCTTGCTGTTGACTGAAAATTTGGGTAAGTGGGCAATTTGAAAGCCACTTTTAGACTAGGTAGCATCTAACAATGCCATGTGCTGTCAATCAACAGCAAGGTGGACGTGTTGGGGAACATTTCATTTCCTAATCAGGTTCCTCCAACCCAGTGACAAGTGATTTCCCAAATATGAGCATTGCCATACTTGGGTATTGACATTCCCTGTATCCCTGGCACCTTGTTTACATTGTGCTTTTGGCAGGGGAAGCTCCCAATCAGAATCAAAATGGGACTGGGGATAGAACCCTGTACAAGAAGCTGGCAAATACCTGACTGCTTCCTATCACAGACATGCCTGGCTCTGAGTACTGGCACACCTCTGTACACCTGTCCAGTGTTAATCCTAAATACTGCCAGGATCCTAATGTGAGAACTGGCGGTAATTTTTGATGCCTTGGGCAGTATCAGCTGTGCTGCACCTTGGCCAACAACTTGGGCAGAGTTTGGTTCCCTGTTACATAGTTACATAGTTACATAGTTAGTGAGGTTGAAAAAAGACATCAGTCCATCCAGTTCAACCTATGATGTGTGTGTGTGTTTGCTTTTAACCGTACATTGTATACCCCTGTATGTTGTGGTCTTTAAGGTGTCCATCTAATAGTTTTTTGAAACTATCAATGCTCCCTGCTGATACGACTGCTTGTGGAAGAGAATTCCACATCCTTATCGCTCTTACAGTGAAGAACCCCTTACGCACTTTAAGGTTAAACCGCCTTTTCTCAAGTTTTAGTGAGTGGCCACGTGTCTTATTGTATCTCCTTTCTCTGAATAGTTTGTTCCTTATGCTAGGGTCGCCAGTACAGTATTTGTACATTGATATCATATCCCCCCTCAATCGTCTCTTCTCCAGAGAGAATAGGTTCAGTGCTTGTAGTCTTTCCTCATAGCTGATGTCCTCCATTCCCCTAATTATTTTTGTTGCCCTTCTCTGGACTTTCTCCAGTTCCAGCACATCCTTCCTGAGGACCGGTGCCCAGAACTGGACAGCATACTCCAGATGTGGCCGGACCAGAGTCTTGTAGAGTGGAAGAATAATCTCTTTATTTCTGGAGTGAATCCCCTTTTTTATACAACCCAGTATTCTGTTGGCTTTGCTTGCGGCAGCTTGGTATTGCATGCCACTGCCAAGCCTGATGTCTACCAGTACCCCCAGGTCCCTTCCTATCCTAGACTCACCCAGAGGTTCCCCCCCTAGTGAGTAGCTTGCTTTCTGGTTTCTGGCCCCCAAGTGCATTACTTTACATTTTTCAACATTAAATCTCATCTGCCATGTAGTTGCCCACCCCGTTATTTTGTTCAGGTCCGCTTGCAAGATTTCCACATCCTGCATAGAAGATATTGGCAAGCCTAATTTAGTATCATCTGCAAATACTGAGATTGTACTAGATATCCCCTCCTCTAGATCATTTATGAATAAATTAAACAGGATTGGTCCCAGGGCAGAACCCTGGGGGACCCCACTTTCCACACCCGCCCAATCCGAGTACTCCCCATTAATCACCACCCTCTGTACTCTCCCCTGGAGCCAGTTCTCTATCCAGGTACTCACCTTATGGTCCATACCTACCTTCCTTAGTTTGTACAGTAAGCATTTGTGGGGAACGGTGTCAAAGGCCTTTGCAAAGTCCAGATACACCACATCCACAGGCTTACCTTTATCTAAGTGGCAGCTCACTTCATCCTAGAAGGTTAATAGATTGGTTTGGCACGAACGATTTTTCATGAATCCATGCTGATTACTACTTATAATACCGTTTTCATTACTAAAGTCTTGTATGTGGTCCCTTATCATCCCCTCCAAAATTTTGCAGACTACTGATGTTAGGCTGACCGGCCTATAGTTACCCGGGATATATCTCGGCCCCTTTTTAAATATTGGTACCACGTTGGCTTTTTTCCAATCAGCTGGCACCGTACCCGTCTGTAAACTATCCTTAAAGATCAAGAATAATGGTCTGGCAATCACCTGGCTGAGCTCATTAAGAACCCTTGGGTGCAAGCCATCCGGTCCCGGGGATTTATTTATGTTAAGTTTCTCTAGTTTAGCTCTAAGTCTATCCTCTGTTAGCCATGGCGGCACTTCCTGAGGTGTATTATTTAGTTCGGCCTTACAAGCTGGGTTCGTGTAGCCCCCCGATTCCTTTGTGAAGACTGAAGAAAAGAAATTATTTAACACTTCCGCCTTTTCTCTGTCCTCTGTGGCCATTTTTCCTTTATCATTTTTTATGGGGCCAATGTGCTCTGGCCTCGCTTTCCTACTGTTTATATACTTAAAGAACTTCTTGGGGTTCTTTTTACTCTCCTCCGCTATATGTCTCTCGTGTTCTATTTTAGCCGCCCTGATTTTGTCTTTACATTTCTTATTACACTCTTTGTAGTGCTTAAATGCTGCCAATGACCCCTCAGTCTTGTATTTTTTGAAGGCCTTTTCTTTAGCTCTAATATGCATTTTTATGTTGGAGTTTAGCCACCCAGGGTTTAGTTTTGCTCTTTTAAATTTATTTCCCTGTGAGACCGATGTGGGCTTCAAGCTTTGTTCTGCCCATGCTCTCCTGTTCCCTCCATGTTCTCCTCTCATTGGTCTGATCTAGGGGAAGGGCACTGATTGTGTGCTGCCCATCTCCCGGCGCATGATATCATTACGCCCCAAGGGGCCAGGTAGCACCACCCCCTGGAAATATCAGGGAGCCGGAGCTGGACACATGCAGCTGGTTGGGCATCTCTACACAGGTACAGGTGTGAATTTGCAAGTTTTTAGGTCTCCTTTGCCACTATCAAAACGGGGGAAGAGATAGGTTAGACCTTTACTTTCTGCCTGCACGTAGAGTGTCAGATCACATGATGGGACACACGAGCATAACTAAAACCACTCATTTGGTAAGGACACTACCTTGCTGAATATAATAATATATGCATATGGAAATGGAAGCATACTATGATATGGAGGATTATAGAGGGGCCTTTTCGTACATTATCTCTACATGCATGGGGAACGGCTTTATGTAATTATGCATGGATAAATTGTGGGATGTTTTACTGGAATGGAATTATCTGTGTACAAGGTGTTTTTTTTTTCTTGCTCATAGATGGCATGTAAACCTCATGCGCAGGCCGCAGCGCGGCTCGTGAATCTGCCTCCCTGGCCGCCCAAATAGAGTGATGGTGGCCTGGGGGGCGGTGCTGCGTGCAAAGATTCACGGATCTATATATATATATTTATATATATATTTTTGTTTCTTGTTTATTTGGTTTAGGTTGGCAGGACCTTATGTTTGGACGCATGACCGCATTTTTATGGTCTGTTCGGTGCCATCGAGAGCCCTTGTCAGGTTGGCTGCTCTCCCCGGGGCCCCCTAAATTAATTGGGGGTCGTGGGGCACTGATTGGCCAGGTATTTTGTACTGAGTGGTTGAAACCCCTTATTATTGTTACCGTTTCTATTTTATCTTAAGATTGTTGCTGTTTTCACTGCTTGAGTGCTCATTTTGTTACTCCTTGTGTTTGAGTACTTATATACCATTTTCTTCAATAGCCGGATGGGTCCAGTGGACCACTGCTCCCCTGGTGAGTCGGATCTTGCCCAGGATCATGGTCCTGGCCAATCCCTGGAGCTCCTGTGGTCCTTCGGCCCACCTCCTGATGCATTTTTGCGTTACTGATGCTACCAATTTTATGTTTTTTCTAACTTCATTGTGTTTCCTTTTCTCACCTCTTCTACTCTTCTCCCCACTGCTTCTCCTTCTTCTCAGCTCTGCCCTCTTCTTCCCCTCCCAGCGTCCTGTTATACTACAGCCGCGAGGCAATACAGGATCTCATGAGCGGTAATCTTTTTAGCCATACTCGAGTGTTTTCTTTGGTCGAGTTTTTTTGCTGTGTCACGCATGTTTTTACCTGGAGTGATTTTATCTGGAGTATACTAGTTTTAGCTGCAGTGTCGGTTTTGGGGGTTTTATGGACTATTTTTACGGATGATTTTATGAAGATTGATGTGTTCCTAAGATATTTTTGAATAAAGGTGTTTAACCTTCTACACTATGAGGAGTCTCTCTTCCTTCTTTCTTCTTATGCCGAAAGCACATCCGTACCCATAACGAGATCGCCCATCCGTCCATCCACATCAAAGGAGCAGCAGTTTAAGCGCTTTAGATTCTTATTGGTATACGCCATAAGAATCCACATCGTCTGGTAAGTGGGCTACCTTACCTTTTGGCACAGAGTGCTAGCAATCAAGGCTCGCACGATCCCCATTTCATCACAAGAGACTCTCTTTTTGAGCACCTTCTTTTTTGCACTTCCCTTATTTGTGTTTTTTTCACTTTATGGACTTTTCTTCACTGGATACATGCTTGGAAAACTTTTTTGCTGTTAATGTATTACATATGATATGAGTTTTTACTGAAAAATATTATCAATTAAGCACCAGCACTTTATAAGTTTATCACCACTATTGTTTACATGTTTGCACGTGCACTTTAGAGGTTTTTTGATATTTGCTAATTTACATTGTTTCCAGTAAGCATATTAATTATAGCACAGTAGTATTTATTTATTTATTCACATGAACACAAATCCCCTACCAGTCGTTTATTACAAGTAAATCCTATTACATAGGGTAGCGCAGTATCTACTATTATTTCACAATTACCAGATCATTATCTCATAGTAGATGGTGACCTTCATTACTTGCTGCTTCCCAACATATTAATTAATTAATAATATATTTTTTTTACTACACCTAGGCGCGAGTATATCATTTACACTATCGTTATTATAGACCCTATTCCATTTATAGGGAACTATTCTGATACACGCAGCCATGGATATATATTGTATTTTTGATTATGCTGACACGAAAAAAATAGATGTGGATTTACTATTCTCAGGAGGACAAGTTGAAACAAAAATCCCTAATTTGGAACAATTATTTAAAACATTAAAAAATAATATGGACAAACAGATCCGTACCTGGTGGGATATCACCACTTTGGAAAAATATATAAAAGAAGATATCACACCTAGACGTCTTAGATGGGATTTAGCTCCCAATGACGGCATAGAGGATAAAAAGCTTGAAGAAGACTGGTACAATTTTTTCAAAGATAGTGAAACTAAACTTCTGGAGTTAATAGTAACTAGGCGAAAGAAGAAATTGGGAAGTATTAAAGAAAAAATTAAAAACATTAAAAGCCAATTAGAACCTCACACACAAACAACAGAATACAAAGAGAGATATAAACACCTCAAAGAATTTTTAGATAAACTGGACAGGGACACGCAAAATAAAAAAATTAAAAAATATCAAAGAGACATTAAAGATTATCAAAACAAACTAGTGTACAAATGGCAGGAACTACTGGAGGAACCAGAGGTTACCTCCAGAGATTCATCTCCAGTCAGAGACCAACAGGACCAACCCGAGGAAATCATCAACACCCCGATGAGGCCTGTAACACCAAGCGCACAGAGGAAAAACCATACCCCTAGAGGCCCACATTCGGGGGGTACCCCGAAACCACCACCCAACAACTATTATAACAGCCATCCCCCTAGGAATGAGAGACAGGTCAATTACCAACCACCAAATTACCCCAATCAATTTGACCCACGGGATTTTCCACACAGAGGTTATGGGAACCCCCCAGGACCCCCCCCCCGCCTTATCACAGAGGGAACAGGGGTTGGAATCCCAATTACCGAGGGAGAGGCAGGGGAGGAAGGGGGAAACCCTGGTACCAACCCTACCCACACTACCCACCTCCACCCCCACCACCTCCCCCCCAACCAGAGTATGGAAGGGGGGCCAGAGAAGGAGAGGATGCAGAGGGGGCCGTTCCAAAAAGAAAAAGGGAACACTAGGCCAGGGAATTTTCAACCTGACCAGTGAAACTTTTACAGAGGCAGAATTGATGGTCCTAGACCAGGGACTCAAATTTGCCCCAGATAACAATTTTAATGAGTTTCAAACTTTCATAGACCTACAAAAGTTTATAAGGAAAGTTAATATTAAAAAACATTTCCACTTGAAAGAGAATGATTTGGCTCCAGTTTTAAATCCTTCCCCACCCAGTGATTATAAACATAGTCATCTTAAAAACAAATCTACCTTCAATCCCAAACCCCCCAATAACCATTTTACTGAGACTTTTAAAAATATGGTAGCACAAGATTTAAAGGATGTGACTAAAAATAAAGGTAAAACTAAGAAAGAAATATGGGAAGGCATAAAACAAATAGAAAAAAGGAAAAATATAGTCATCCGCCCCGCTGATAAGGGGGGCGGCATAGTGATTTTAACCAAGGACATGTATAAACAGGAATTTAATAGATTGGTGCAGGACTTATCCACATATGAGAAATTGAAAAATAACCCCACTAAGAAATATAGAAGTAAATGTAAAATATTATTAAAAAAGGCACATAAAAAGGGCATTTTGAACAAAAAAGAATATAGATACCTTATCCCTGATCACCCCAGGCTCCCTGGTATATATCAAGTCCCCAAAGTGCACAAAAGTACCACAGCACCACCAGGCAGACCTATTATTAATGGAATAGATTCCATCTTCTCCAGGATGGGACAATATCTGGATTTCCATTTGCAGCCCCTGGCACAGACCTATCCGGCCTACCTGAGGGATAGCAAACAGCTAATTAATATCCTAGATGGAGTTCAAGGCACCCCCAACCTAATTATGGCCACAATAGACGTTGAGTCGCTATATACTAATATAGACCAAACAGATGCCTTACGAGCGATCATGTGGGCCTTAAAAGAAAAAACAGATCTAAAACATGACCAACAAATTTTATTAGGAGAAATGCTGGACCTTGCCATGGGTAGCAATTACTTCTGGCACGATGGCCAATATTACAGGCAACATAGAGGCGTAGCCATGGGGGCAAAATACGCTCCGAGTGTCGCCAATATATTCCTCAGTAAATGGGAGGAAGAAGAAATCTTCCAAAAAAACAACAAAGATCTCCTAATTTATAAAAGATATATTGATGACATTTTTATTATATGGTCAGGAACGGAGGAGGCCCTAAAGGTTTTTATGGATGACATCAACATCAATAATTACAAAATAAATTTTACAGGCACTTATAATAAGACTGAGGTGAATTTTTTAGATTTGACAATCAATTTTAAACAGGGAAAATTTTATACAAAAACTTACTTTAAAAGCACTGACCGCAACGGATATATACCCACGCACAGCTGTCACCACCCACGCTGGATCAAGGGTATTCCAAAAGGTCAAATGTTAAGGATGCGGAGAAATTGTAGAGATGACATAGATTATGTGCAGCAAACTAACACTCTAATAGACAGATTCACAGATAAGGGGTATAATGGAAAAGAACTCGTCTCATTGAGAGACGACATCAAAAAGGTGGATAGGAAAACTTTATTGGAGGATAAAAATAAAAATAAGGACATAAGCACTAGTCACTTTAATCTAGCCTTCATCACAAAATACCATAGGAACTATAGACAATTTGAAAAAGTAATTAAGCGGCATTGGCACATACTGTTGAGAGACAACACCTTAAAGGGGCTCCTACCCCCTAAACCTTCTTTTATCTACCGTAGGGTACCTAATTTGAGGGACAAAATAGTTCACAATATCCCAGATCCACCTAAGAGGATGGGATCAATTTTTATGGATTTTAAAGGCTTTTATGCATGTAAAAAATGTAAGGCTTGTAACACAGTTAAAACAAAAAGTAGGAAACAAATCTCTTTCAAATCTTATACGACATCTAAAGAGTACCAAATAAAAAAACTTATAACATGTGCTACCACCCATGTAACATATCTAGTCACTTGTCCATGCGGCCTCCAATATGTGGGCTGCACCACAAGAAAACTGAGCATTAGAATAGGGGAACATTTGAATAATATTAGGAAAGGCTACAAAAAACATAGCCTATCAATGCACTTTTGAACTCACCATAATAGAGACCCCACATTAGCAAAGTTCTGTGGGATTGATACAGTTGAACCACACTGGAGAGGGGGGGATAGAAAAATAGCCATATCCAAAAATGAAACATTCTGGATATGTGAATTGGACACTATACAACCGAGGGGAATGAATAAGGATTTAGATATAAACTGTTTTATATCCAACTTTTAATCATATTATATGTGTGTAAGGAATCCCTTTTTTCCTTTATTTTTACTTCTCATGAGGGGTTGTCTTTTAAAATGTAACAATTAATTTCTTCATATATTTTTTTCATTTTTTCTTTTTATTAATTCTTTTTTATTAATTCTATTTTATTTTTATTTTTATTTTTATTTTTATTTTATTTTTTATTTTTATTTTTATTTTATTTTTATTTTCATATTTATTTTTATTTATTTATTTTTATTATTTTTTTATTTTTATTTTTATTTATTTTTATATTTATTTTTATTTTTATTTTATTTTTATTTTATTTTATTTTTATTTTTATTATTTTTATTTTTTATTTTTATTTTTATTTGTATTATTATTTATTATTTATTATTTTTTATTTTATCTATATATTTTATTTTTTTTATTTTTTTTTTTTTCGTCGTCATATATCTAGATTTACATTTTTATATCAAGAATATGAAAAATCAGAATATATGTAAACAGAAGCCAATCACTAACCCACATGTCTGGACCCCTATCACTCACCAAGATTGGCAGAATCTAATTACATTAATGGTAATTGAAATGGAGTTTTTTAATATAGTCGGCATATGGCTGTTATATAAAATAATTAATTATTCTATCTCGGGGAGTTTTTTTGTACATGAGAATTACCATACCCAAACAACTAAGCACAGATCATGAACTTAGTGAATTGCTTCCGGTTCATAGACTAAGACAAAAGGGGTTAACAGTGCGGGTTAATTAGCGGAAATTAGTAAATGGTCCGGCATATAACCAAGCTGAAACACAACGTGCGCACCACTTCCGAAGACGTCACATTCTGACGAAACGCGTCAAGTTGGCACGCACGTTGCCTCGCTCTGAGATTGTAGCTGGACCGCACGCCGGAACCCACACTTCCGGGTACGGCGCACACTAGCGGAGTAAACCAGCGTCCTGTTATACTACAGCCGCGAGGCAATACAGGATCTCATGAGCGGTAATCTTTTTAGCCATACTCGAGTGTTTTCTTTGGTCGAGTTTTTTTACTGTGTCACGCATGTTTTTACCTGGAGTGATT